>NC_057796.1:72075074-72094885 GCF_018294505.1 Triticum aestivum
AGAAAGAAGAAAGAAAAAGGAAGAAGAAGAAAGAAAGAAGAAAGAGGAAGAAGAAAGGAAGAAGAAGAAAAAAAGAAGAAAAAAGGAAAAAGAAAGAAACCAAATGAAAACCAAAAAGAAAAACAAAGAAAACAAAACAAAATACTTGGCAGTGCTCAATAATCTTATTTTTTAATTCCTCCTCCTCTATGTCCCCTTAATCTTATTTTTTAATTCCTTTATACTTAAAGAATTTTTACTACATGCAGGAGTGACATATGGCGGACGATAGAGCCGAGAAGCTTAGGGATCCGGAGGCTGAACGTTATTTAATGGGCATCATCAACAACGAGATTCCTTATGTGTCGGGCTCAGAATATGAGCAAGAAGAGGATGTAGTCTCTTCTTTTCTGAACCTTGACAGTGGAACAGAGATTGTCGATGATCAAGAAGGTGAAGGAACAGACATTGTCGACGGAGGTCAACCGTCAACAAACGACGATCTCGAATTGCAAGTAGCAACCACCTCCGGCGAGGTATATATATACATTGAGCCTCTCGTGATACAAACTTACTGAAATGTGAATACATATGTATTAACGCGCGCGACTCTCTTTCTTTTTTTAGCCCTCCGGATCGAGTACGACAAAGCGTGGCAAATCCAAGGCGATGAAAACAGGAGAAACATATGCCATTGAGTTTGTCAGTGAAACCGGCAAGCCCCTACAGCACACCTCAAAGTTTATCAACCAATGCGGAGTCGTTGTTAGAGACAACGTCCCGATCACCGTCCAGGAATGGAAGGAGCCAAAGAAGGCACGTCTTGGTTTCAGTTTTGTCGACAAGAGAACGAAAAAGGATTGCTGGAGAAAGCTTATGGAACATTTCATTCTACCTCCGGAATACAACAAAGTCGATGAATTCGGTAACGAGGTTCCGGGTGGACGTCAGAGGAGGAGGCTAGTTAAAGAGTTCGCTCTTCAGAAGATGGGTGAAGCATTCCGGAACTTCAAGAAAAATTTAACCCGTGACTATGTCAACAAGGGCAAGACTCCGGATTTCAATGGACAACATGAGAAACTGAAAGATGATTGGCCAGAATTTGTGAGGCAAAAGCAATCAGAGCATTTCAAGGAAATATCGAAAAAAATAAGGATAATGCGAGTAAGAAAAAGTTCCATCATATTATGGGGCCAGGAGGGTACCGCCTTTCGGAGCCTAGGTGGCAGAAGATGGAGGAGGACCTGAGGGTGCGAGGAATCCCTCTAGGTACAGAGGGATGGGACCCAAGGGCCAAAAGCTGGTGGTACGGGCATGGGGGATCGCTAGACCCGGAGACAGGGGTGTGTGTTCACCGGCAGAGACAGTTTGCTCCCACCCAAGCCCTTATTGACGCAATGACCCAAGCTCAAGAGGGCTTGATCAAGTTCAACAGAGAGAAAGACGCACTGACAACAGCCCTCGGGAATGATGAACACGGAGGACGTGTACGAGGCAAAGGCAAAGTTCCGTGGAAAGTAGGGTTTTCCTAGGACAATGACCCGTACTGTTACAGAAGCCGTAAGAGAAAGACGGACCGGGATGCAGATCTTATGACGAAGTTTGCATCGGAACTCCATGAGTTGAAGCAGACCGTGCATGAACTAGTGAAAGAAAAATCGGCTGCAGGGCCGCATGAAGATCATGAAGCGGATCGCGGAAGCCAGCAGCGGAGAAGCAGCGTGGCTTCCACGGATGCCCCGCCTGGTGCTAGTGCACCGATGATCGAGATTCGTGCACCGGAGCCTCACTACCCCGTGGATGATGTAAAGGAGATGAAAGAATGTGATCTGCATTATCCCGTGGGGAACGTTTCCACGAAGGTAGCTAGCGGCAGTGCTTTACCCTGTACACCTGGAGCACTCCACCACAACAACCCCATTGCATATGGCTATGCTCGTGTCACGGTGGAAGACATAGTCCAAGGGTTTGAGGACCTGTAGATTGACAAACCTACACCCGAAAGGGAGAGAAGACTTGGAGATGTCAAGCGCCAGTTCATTCTATGGAAAAAGAAGTACATAGTGTTTCCAGGCGAGGCGCCAAGGCTAGCAAGTCCACCCCCCTCCGATGGTGGTGGTGGTGGTGGTGGCGGTGGTGGCGGTGGTGGTGGTCGTGGTGGTTCACCTACACCTCCTTCACGCCATTCGACGCCGTCCCCCGATCCACAACCTCCGACGGGTACGACGCCCCCCAATCCTCCTCCGGCGGGTACGACGCCCCCCAATCCACCTCCGGCGAAGAAGCAGAAGCAGGCGGACAGCAAGGAAACCCGCTCCTGGACTATTAACCCGGACCCTTATGTACCTAAGACCACAAGGGTACCGGAGCCATCACTGAAGCCTCTCCTCCCAAGGCCTGGGGAACTTAGTGAAGCTGAAACCAAATTGGCCGCGTCTGCTGATTATGAGAAATGGAAGGCGGATATGAAGGCGAAAAAAGAGCCTGAGCCCAAGCAAGTATTCACTGAGAAGCAAAAGAAGTGGGCTAAGGATTTTTTGACGACACCGTCCCAAGCCGAGCTGAATATGCCTGACGACTATGGACATGAACTTCGTAGGCAAGCAAAAATATTGAAGGAGGAGAAAGAAGAAAGTAAAAAAAAGCGGGAAACAAGTTGACCAGCTCGGGATGCAGAAGAAACAATCGATCCCCCCGCTCATAGTGAAAGCCGGTCCGAAAGAGGACCCCGAGATCATAGCAGCTGCGGCAGCACTTGGATTGACTGTAGCGGGTGCCATGAAACAAGCGTCCGAGATGGGTTTGACTCTTCGTGCCTTCTTAGGCCTTGAGGATGCGCCAGTATGTGAGATAGCATTACAATATGTGCGGAATGGGCCTCTCGCCGAGCCTGCGAGGGAAAAGAGTCTACCACCACAAATGCGAAATCTGCTACGTTGGTACAAGCAATTCATAACATGGGCCGACAAAGAATATGTTTATGCGGATGTTACAGATGAGCATCACACCAAACGGTACTCTGTAGAAGTTCATATGAGTGAATTGTTCCAGCTGTTCAATCTGCGCGACCTCGACAAATCTATGCTGAGTTGCTACGTTCTGTAAGTGATTTATTTCTACCTCATCTCGTTCTTCATTGCCTGCACTATATATATATTGTCCTAACTATATTGTTGCGTACGCTATTATGCAGATTGAAGATTTGGGAATGCAAAATAAGAAACATCCATGATGTTGGGTTCATTGACCCACATATCGTTAATGGACATGTGTTACAACATCACCCCGAAGACGTGGAGAAAGACCTGTACAAGTTTCTTAGAAAGCATCAACTCAAAAGTCATATTCTATTTCCTTACCATTTTGGGTGAGTGTTTCTCTCTTGTGCCCATTCTCTTTTGTTTACTCCATGCATGGTATGTCTAATCGATGAGTTATGCATGACTGTGCATGTAACGTGTCCGCAGGTTCCACTGGATTCTGCTAAATATTGAACTTCACACCTCCAGAGTTCTAATCATGGACTCTATGGATTCGGATCCAAAGCGTTGGGCCGACATGAGAAAAATACTGCAAAAGTAATTATTTTCAATCATTTGAGCTCTATATCGATCGGTCTTTTTCGTTCATTTCCTAATATCAAGTAACTAATAACTCCCTTATTCATTTAATTTTCTTTGCCCTGTAGGGTTTGGAGACGGTTCTCAGAAGAAATTGTCGGTGAATTCAAACATGAGCTAGATTTCAGAAGGTTAGTTAATGTGGATAAGCAGCCACCGGGGACCAATCTATGTGGATACTATGTTTGTGAGAACATCCGGAGACACACCTCTGAGCGGAAGGCATCGGAAAGCGTGCGGAACGCGACGGATAACTTGCGGAGGAGGCTTAGTCCAGAAGCTCGCTTCCGACCAATTCAAGAAGAATTAGCAGGATTTTTCATGAGGGAAGTCATCAATCCTAAAGGAGAACACTATACCGAGGACCAAGAAATTTATATGCATACCCGAGATTGAAACTTGTACGAAGTTGTATATGGTCATCCATCCTAATTGTGTATGGAAACTTGTTCGAAGTTGTATATGGTCACCCGAGATTGAATATATATTATATATTCCTCTTGAATTATTCTTGTTTGAAATTTCATATGCATGTATATAGTAGCGTAAAATATGTGTACTGAAACTTTATCAAAATTAAAATAAAACACAAAATATAATATAAAAGAAATAAAACACTCCAAACTAAAAAGAAACCAGGTTTAGGGGGGCTAAAACCCTAAACCTGCGGAGGAGCCCTTTAGTCCCGGTTGGCCACGAGAACCGGGACTAAAGGTCCTCCGCCCCGACGGACCACGGGCGCCCACGTGGACGGGCCTTTAGTCCCGGTCAGCCACAAGAACCGGGACTAAAGCCTTTAGTCGCGGTCCGTAAGAGGCGCGACTAAAGGGGGGGTCTTTAGTCGCGCATATTTAGTCCCGGTTGCACAGCCGGGACTAAAGGCTGTTGCGAACCGGGACTAAAGGGCTTTTTTCTACCCGCGTAGACTGAATATGGATATCCATGTTGAGGACTTCAAAAATGTCTGGACCGTTTGATGGATATATAAAGAGCAGAATATCTGCGTTGGATGTTTCTCGGGGGAAAAAAAGAACAGTCGAGCTGCATGACGCTGCGTACGCGGCATCTCTCTCCCTTTTGGCACCTTTGCTTAGCTCGGCCGTTCCTTCCACAGGTGTCGCTCAACCATTTCCTACTTCCACTGACGGTACAAAGCCCTTTTCCCTGCAACCAGTGGCATGCGTGCTACAGGTTATGATGATGTACACACGCGCAGCAGACACGGTCAATTCGGCGGAAAGCATGGCCGATGTACATGCCAACACGGAGCTGTCGGCTCTCCGACACAAGGCAAAACGATACATCAGCTGACCCGAGAAGCCGAGGGGAATGGGCGCGGTCTACCACGAGTACACGGCCTTCTTGGAAGCTTGCACATTGTCCATGCAGTGCCAAGACATGAGCAGCTGCCGGGATACATCAAAACACTGTTCAAATATCACGGCGTTCCCGCGTAGACGTGTGATTCCTGAGATCACGAAGCAGTAGCACGCACCAGTTAACACAACGTATTTGTCTCTTTCAAAACGGAGTTAAGCAACGTGTGGAGAACGTGACATGTTTCGTCCCGTCGCCATGAATTATGGATGTGCATAGAACGACGCTAGTTGGGCAATCGGCTCCCTTCCCAACCCTAGCCACCATGGAGTCTCCACTCCACCATGTCCTCTCGGTCCCCTATTCTCTCACATCCAACAGTCTTGTCGACACCTAATGAAGCCGGGATCCGTCTCTTTCGTTGTTTTTGGTTTCAGTAGGTCTTTCTTTCCTGATGGTATCAGAAAGGTGGTGGCGGGGATGTTGCGTTGGAATAATGTCTCTCTAGACTTCCCTTACCTCGACGCCGTCCGATTCAACGCCAATGAATGGTCTGTGGGCCAAGGTAGGAGTTGATATATTTGTTGGCTCTCTTCAAATTTTGGCAGTTGGTGTGCCAAGCATGAAAAGAGGTTTGCTAACTCTTAGGACGATGACTTCCACATCTTCTTTCAATTTGTCTTACAACATGGCACAATTTCTTCAACCCAATAGATTTGTAGTGATGGTTTGCAAGCCTCAGCTGCATGAGGTGATGCCCCAACCGATGTGTTTTCCAGCTGTTACTAGATCTTGTTTCTAGTGACGAGTGACTATTGCAGTCTTCAAAGGCCGGTATGGCGTAGTGTTGGTTCAATGTATTTTCAAGCTTCAAAGTGTCATGTACAATCAAAGAAAGAAAAACAATCATTATGGTTTTCATTGTAAATTTATATTTTGCTAGTCATTTTGTGCTTGGTTGTCTTTCATTACAGTGGCTACTATTTCCCTTGATATTTATCAGGTATATGATGCCCTTTTGTGTCTTCTCTTAAAAAGCTACTTGAGCAAACAAATTTTCATAATCTTGCAAATGCCAACTTAGCTTAAGGTCAAACATATTTGCACCCTTTCCGCGGTGTGCTCTGCCCTCCTCACGACGCATGCCTTTTTTTTGCCTGAAGGAGCTAGAGCTATGTATTAAACAAAGCACTGGCATGAAAAAAAACCTTAAAGGAGAAAAGAAAATTCTCGGGGAGTTTTTTATCCTCTTCATTCCACACATGTCGATGCTGCGACGGTGTTGTCGCCGCTAGAGTTCCAAGTCATCACCGTGGGAGAAAGTGGTATCAATGTAGGTAGCCGGTAAGTCACTGATCTCTACCAAAACTGGTAGTGGGTTCGACCCAAAGGATCCCAGGCCCGAAGAAGAAGGCAACACTAGATTGATCACACCTAGATGTTTATCTGAGTCAGCATGTTAACCGAATCATCATTGTTACTGTTGAAGCACCACCATTGTGACAAAAAAAACAGCCAACTGCCCCTACTTCCACGGATAGAAAGGCAAACTTGCCCACTATATCTGTGGCTAGGTCTGAGAGCACACGCACCACCGAAGTTGGAGGAGGCCTTATTGAGCATCGCCGCCACTAGTCCCACCACCACTAGAAGGGCCGAATCAATCGGCAACAAAGAACTATATGTCCACCCAATCTCGTGTCCGATTCGACGGTACACCATCAAGGCCGAAGAAAAAGTTAGGGGACCATTCTTCAACACCGACACCCCAATTAAGACAGGGTTAACTACATCTCCCAGCACTAAATTGAGATTTGCTGCACGGCCCCGCCGGCAAAGTTACACGAAACATAAGGATGTTGGCGATGTATAGATGGAGGAGGGGTGGCGGAGAAGAATCCTAGATCTTCAAGGAGCCATGAGAAAAAGAGGAAAAAAAAACTTTAGAGCTTTGCGTGTCCCTGCACCGCACAAGCCACCTCATAGTGGGCTCTACTGTTCTTTAGGGTACACATTGTGCTTAATTAATCCCCTAGTCTAAGCCCACCCTTCCCTAAATCAAAGTGATCTAATCCAACCCGTAGCCGTCCATGGGTCGTGCAAATTAACCCATTAATTCCTCCCCTGTGGCCGCGGCAGCTTAACCGCGTGGACACCGACCCCTCGCTGGTCGTCCCCTCTATCCCCAGCCACCTGGCGCGACTCCGGTGGCGCCATCAGTCATCCTCCGGGCCCCACGCCATCCCTGGTCTCCCGGGCCTTTTTCTCCAGGCGCCACGTGCTCTCGCGGGGCCGGCTCGGCGGCTCGATCGTCCCTTCCTCCCTCCGGCGTGCACGCGCGCGCACCGTTCGTTCCGCCCGGGAGCCATCGATCCCTCGTGGCGTGCTCGTGCTCATGTGGTACGCTTGGCGCTTTTGCTTTTCATGACGTGGGCTCGTCGGTTGAATTTTTGTTCCCTTTGATCTATCTTATCCAGATATGCCGGCATCCCTTTCAAACGTTATCCCTGATGTAGCCTGTAGAAATGCTTCTGGAGATCAGATTATTTCGTATGCGGTGATCACGTGATAAGCCTTGATTAATTCACTTGAAATGGGCTGCTCATGGCGGAATTGATGCACTAACATCAACTGAATAATTCATGAATTTGATGAAATTGAGGCTGTTTTGCACAAAAGCATTTCAAGATACGCTCAAGCGGAACCAAAATGTAGTTTAATGTGAGGGATCAAATGATTCAGGCAAGCACCTCTCTCGGGGAAGAGATGAAGGGTGGAACCTGAGTCTCCACGTCAACCTAATACAGTAGTGAAAGAATAAGCGGGACCTGGCCCCTGAGAAAATTTCAGGTAGGCAAGAATCAATCACAGGTTATTAACATCCATATTCATTGGGTGGCTGTGGCTAGCAATTAATCTCCCTGACTTATACCGACACTGCCTGATTGACCAGGTTACTGCTGATATATGCTTGCCATACATGCCCGGCAACCATGCCATGCCATTCACAGCTAGACGGTGTCCGACGTCATACATGCACTCCCATATCATGTACTGTAGGAAGTATATGTGTGCGTGTGTCGCGCCACCCGTCGCCATTGCAGCATGCAGCGTACAGCTCCGTCCGGTCTATATATACACCCGGCCGTCCAACAACTCATGCTTCCCACCCAACCACTGGTCTCCAGGCATTGTCACTCACCTGCTCTACCGCTCTTCCGTATAGCCTAGAAGCTACAGCTTAGCCATGGCGTCCATGACCAGGGAGACACCTGTTGCCCGTTTCGTTGACGAGGAGGAGGATGACCTTGTCGGCGATGATAGTGGGGACGACGGTGACGAGGTGCTGGAGGTGAGGAGGCGCGTGTCCCGCTTCGCCGTCGGGGGAGACGACGGCGCCGGCGGGGCGGGAGAGTTGAGGAGGCGGGTATCCCGCTTTGCCGTCGACGGGAGCAGCGGCTCGGGCGGCAGCCGCGGTGTCTTGTCAAGGAGACAGGAGGTCGTCGACGCGGGCGTGCAGGACCGACGCCGCCACGACGGCGGCTGCGAGGGGGCCCGGACCCTGCCGCCGCCGCACGCGTGGCTGGCTGTGGAGGACACGAAGAAGAGCTTCGGGAGCGACAACGAGGAGCAGTGGGCGCGGCTTCTGCAGCGCGGGTCGGCGCAGGCGGAGGCGGCGCAGCCGCGGCGGAGCAGCTTCAGCGTGGTCCGGCGGGAGCGGGCGGCGCGGGAGGCGTGGCTGGACCGCGCGTGGGAGATGAAGAAGAGCTGGCACGAGCGCAACGGCGGCGCCCCCGACGCCGACACCCCCGTGGTGGTTGTGGTGGGGAAGCAGGCCGGCGGATCCTCGTCCCCGTGCGCCTCCTCGTCCCCGCACCACCACCACTCGTCCGCCAGCGTCGCGATGGACATGGAGGAGGTGCGTGCTTGCAGGGACCTCGGCCTCGAGCTCCCCTCCGACGGCACCGTAGAGATTCAATGCTACGGCATCTCCGCCGGCAGCAGCCCTACCCACAGCCAGGCCAGCAGCGGCGCCGACTCGCCCTCCACCGCCGGCAGCTGCTCCATCTCCAGCCCCAGCGCCGGTACGTACGTCACCATCACACACACCACCCAGCACCTGCATTAATTCCATGGGTCACTAGCTGCAGATATATCTGCATGCATGCATGCACACCACCCTGCCTTGCCGGGCATGGCACACCGACGACGACGAGCATCTCTGCTCGCCCGGCCCCGTCTCCGACGGGTCAAAAGCAGGGCATCTTCGAGTCCATCAATGAAAAATTATTATTGTTACCATCATGTGCGCCCCTCGTCAAGTGCTCTCTGGACGTACTCTAGGTGATTAGTGGTACCAATAACTAAGTCTGGCCAACCGTAGCTGGTGCCTTTCCCAGGACAACCGGGCGGCGTCGCCATCCCCATCCGGCGACGCTTTGCACGTCGATCTGGCTACTCACCTTCGCCACGCTCTGGCCACCAGTCGCGATCAGCCTGTCTCCGTCCTGTTCTCATCACCAGAATCGTTCCACACTCAGATTAGTTATAGTTAATTAGTAGTGCTAGACTGCTGGTATGTCTTTGCTTACTGTTTGATCATAATTAATCTGCATCGTGGCAACCATCCAGTGGTGGTGGAGCGAAAGTTTAAAAACTAGTGTTCATTATATTTCTACTACTTACAGGAGCTTCAACGTAAATGTGCATGCGCGATACTATTCAAATTAACGTGTGTTGCGAACTTGTGATTTTGCCAGGGGAGGATCCGGTGGACGTGAAGGCGAGGCTCAAGGTGTGGGCGCAAGCGGTGGCGTTGGCATCCACCACCCGTCTCGGATCTTGAGGGCTTCGATTCCTACGGGCATGATGAGCAGGCAGCAAAGTGCATAAGCTAAGCTAGCTAATCTACATGCATGAATACATCGGCCGTGTAATATATATGAAGCAGCAAAACGGGAGTTTCACTTCATTTTTAGCCGTATAGTGTGTATGGATGCGAAATATGTAACCACTTATTTCTCCTAACTGGGGTTAGGGGAGTATTCGAGTATGTATCATGTATGTGTGTATCAATGTTACAATGTATGTGTGCATATATCACGACGTGTATGTATACACGAGACAATACCACGTGGAAACCACATATTCGGTGGAATCTTGGAAACCTGAACTGCTATGGCATATTTGCGGGAAAAAATGCCCTCAACCAGAGATGGTATTCTACGCATAACCCCTTCCTTTTGCCAGTCAAGTACGCTTTATAAGCCATGCGTTCTATCTATGCCATCACACATGTGTGACATGTACATTTCTATTTAAAAAGGAAAACTAGCTGGAATGCCCCAGATCTATATGACCATTACATCCCCTTAGGTAGTGAAGCTAATTCTAATAGTCTTCTAAGGGCATCTTCAAAACGGACCCTCAAACTGCCCCCATCCGTTCGGACCACGCGGTCCGTGCCTTGATTTTAATTGAGGAAAATATTATCTGTTACTGTACTACATCACCCTTTCTCATCGGAGAAATCTAACAACTATCACAAGTAGCAGCACTCAACAAAGGCAAGGGGGTCATCACTCCCCTTGTTCTTGCTAGCCACAAGGTTAAAAGCAAATAATAATAAAGATAACAAAGGATGATAGTAACTAGATCCCATAGGGAGCACATGAATTGGGTTTTTGCCTCTCGTAGTGACTTATGAAATTGTACCTGCAAGTGATTATAGGCTCCAAGCAAAGTAAGGGCGGAGGATGAATACTGGTTTTGGTGAAATGCGAACTTAAAGTAAACAACTTAAAAAGATACAAAAATAGTAGGAAAAATAACAAGCAAACTAACAGAGGAGTAAGGCGTTCTCAGGGAGTCTGAAATTCCCGTTGGTATGTTTCTAACAAAACCTATGCAGCGACATACTATTATCTGGATACTTGAGCCACTCTTGAAGTTTAGTTTGGGCGGAGTCAGGTACAGAACACGTTCTACGTACTCTAGGTAGACTTCGTGCCACGCACGCCACCATCGTAGTTTCCCCCTGCAGGTTACAACTACGATGATTAAGGGTTTCCCCGTGGACCCGGCCTCACTAAGGGTTCTTCGTAATTCCCCTATCAATTGTAAAACCTAGGGATGAAGGCTTCTACGATCACCTCGAATTACCTTCACTCGCTAACTCTTACAATGACAGTGATACAGTTCTTGGCCTTTCGGCGAAAATGCTGAGCGAGGCCCCTTCACAACAATCACAAAGTTTATTAAGCTAAATCATTCAATAAAGAATCTCTCATATCCTTATTAACGTTTCAGCTCCTATACATACCAAGGTTCATCCATATCCTCGAGAACTAAGAGGTTTACTCGTACATAGCAACAACAAGCATCATGAAAGCGGTGATGATAAACATGGATGAATCAAACGAGTAACACACAAGATGATCCACTAGGGTTCCAATGTTACAATGAGACAAAGATGTATGTGGATGATGATGATAGTGGTGATGATGCCGGCGTCCCCTTGCACGTGGTGGTGAAGGTGGCGATCTCCTTGCCAATTTCCCCTCCGGATGGATTCCGGAGGCTAGGGTTCTCCTTCTAGATGCGTCTTTGGTGGTTGTGGGCGCCTGCTCCACGATCCGAATGCATGGAGAGATGTAGTCGACCAGGGGAGGTAGTCACCGCGCCATACGACCGCTCATACGAGCGCACACGCTCATATGCGTTGTCTTCTTGCTCTCTGGAGGCGTCGCATGGCCTCCAACTTTCTCCCTTTGCTATGGCTTATGATAATCACAATAAATCATGTGATTCCACCATAATTTCCCGAGATTCTTTCCATAGTATTTATTTGCTCCAAAAGACGTTTCCTAAGAAAACGAACAAAAAGCAGTGCGCGAACGCGGTAAAATTCCATAGAGCCTACGGTGTAGGCACAAATAACTATCAAAATCATTATACATTTTGGACCCATCACCAAGCTGATGAACAAACATTTGAGCACTGGATGACTTGATGAGGCACATAAGGTCTGGTGGTAATTTTGCAAGTCCCTCTTTTTGTAGCCAACAATCTCAAATCCCCCGAAGCCTACGCGAAGGAACGTGTATGACAAGGATGTGCCAATGCTAGCTCTATGACAATTCCATAACATGGTTTTTGCTTGTTGGCTAACTTTCGTGTTTGATCTAATGACTTTTTTTATTAGGCGATACATGTGTGTGTGTGCTCCTGTTCGAAAAGTATCACAATGTACTTACTATCAGTAGAAACGCTTGTGAGTAATGACACCATTCATAGTCTTGTGCTGCCCAACACGTACTGGAAAACCAACATGATGTGCGTAAGCTTCATAGAAGTCCTTGGCTGCATTCAAATTAGCAAAAGTCATCCCTATGCCTGGCTAGATGGCATCATCACACTCTGGAGTACAAGATGAGCCCTGCAATTCGGGCGAAAAGCACAACAGATTTAATATGCTTGAACACAAGAAATTATAGACATGTACATATTAGTTAGGCAAGTACTTGCACAAAAAGGTGCAGTATACAATTTTTGTGGTGTGGAAAATCCAATGTCTGAACTTGGCCTAGCATGGACGGCTGATTCTACATCAAACTCAGACTGGACATCGCAAATAGCCAAAGAAGGAGCTTTGCTCACTTCACTCTGGCATTCCATAGTTGTCGCACAAGACAAGATATACACTTTGTAAGTGGAATCATAGTAGCCAGTCAATATGTGTGTTCAAGAATAGCATAGAGTAACATAAACGGTACAAGGAACATTCAAGTGTTAGCATTACCTAATCTTAGCTCACTTCAGCAATCAATTGTAATAGAAACTAACATCATTTTAATAAATTTTCTATGCCCAAACAGCTCCAGCTCCTTTCTTATTTCCCATCGTACTACACACAATTCTATCGAAGTAAGAGTTCCATGTTGTTGCATTAAGGGTGAGCAGTTTTTTTAGAGGAAAGGCATACGCCCGACTTTATAAATAAAGCCATAAGGCAGGTAGCAACAACATCACCGAAAAGTATCAAACACACCCAAGCCCCAACGCTGGGCAAGACGACGAAAGATAAAGTCAGGTACATGGCTCCCATGCCAGTACACGGCACGCAGGCCGGAAGAGAAAGAACCAACTAAAGCTAAAGCATCTGGCCCAAAAGAAGCAGTCAAGCATCCTGCTCTTGTCTGCATAACTGAGACGCCGTGGTCCGGATTTTGTCGATCAACATAGAGAGCGCCTCTTGGTCGTCGACCTTAGTCAATGATTTCCACTGCTGCAGGAAAGCACATGATTTAAATAAGCAGTCAGCCGGTTTAGCCGGAAACACGTGCTCGATAGTAAATTTGTTCCTAGTAGTCCACAGAGACCAGCATAAAGCCCACAAGCCCACCCAAAAGATGCGTCTAGATACACCCGAGAGGTTGGACGCCAAGCTGCGCAACTCGGCAAAGGAGGCAGGGGCCCAAGACACATGAAGCGAGTCCCGCACACAACTCCAAATAAGCTTAGCCAGGTGACAGTGAAAAAAGATATGATCCGAGTCTTCCACATCACCGCAAAGAGCACAGAACTGGGAGCCCGGCCCGTTTCTCTTACGAATATGATCAGCCGAGGGCAACCGGCCTCTAAAGGCTTGCCACAAGAAAATTTTACTCTTAGGGCGAATACGGGCCTTCCAAACTTGGGAAAAATTATTGGTAGGTGTGCCACCAACGAGCTTAGCATAAAGAGACTTAACAGAAAAACGCCCAGAGGCAGAAAGCGGCCAAAGCACCAAATCTCTGACCGTCGAGAGCGTAGGGAAGAGGGCAGTAAGACGTTGCCAATCTTCAAACTCTACAGGCGACAGAGAACGGCGAAAGGCCTGGTTCCACCCCTGGGATGCAAGCTTTGCAATAGAAATATTAGGGTCAGAGCAGTAGGAGAAAAGGGTAGGGAAGGTCACCGAGAGAGGTGAATCTCCACACCACCAATCAAGCCAAAACCAAATAGAGGAACCATCCCCAACAACATACTTAACGAAAGATTGAAAAACAGGTCTAACTTTGACCAGAGACTTCCAAAACTGAGAGCCACCACGCGGCAGAGCAAACATCGGGCTCGAGGATGGGAAATATTTAGCCTTAAGGATCGACAACCAAAGGGGTTGATCCTCAGCGCTCATAATCTTCCACCACCATTTAATCATCAAGCATTGATTCATGATGGAAGTATTAAGAATTCCTACCCCCCCAAGGTTTTTAGGCCTGCACATCAATTTCCATTTGACGAAGCGATATTTGCGACGATTGTCCGCAGCATTCCAGTAAAACGCCCCACGGTGCTTGTCAAAACCATCATGAATCCCAGCCGACAAGAGAAAGAAGCCCATAAGGAAGATGGGGAGGGAGGAGAGGCAAGCATTAATTAGAGCCACTTTACCAGCATTCGTATTATATCTACCCCGCCAGGGAAGGACCCTGTTTCCCACCTTAGTGACTACCGGGGCAAAATCTTTGGCATGGAGCACATCCGGGGAAATAGGCAAACCCAAGTACTTGAACGGATAGGAGCCCTGCTTACAGTTAAGAAGGTGGGCCACTCGCGCGGCTTCCGAATCGTCCACACCAGTCACAACTACTTCGCTCTTGGCAAAGTTAATCTTAAGCCCCGACATAGCGTCGAAGCATAGTAAAATAAATTTGAGGTGGGCAAGGCAGGCCTCATTCATCTCGACCAGAATAATAGTGTCGTCCGCATATTGGAGATGGGTGAGACCATGGGGATTGAGATTAGAACACACCGGAGTAATGTGCCCACTAGTGGCTGCCCTAGAAAGTAGGCGAGATAAAGCATCTACAACAAAATTGAATAAAATGGGAGAGGCAGGATCGCCTTGCCTCAGGCCCCTACCGTTGGCAAAGAATTTGCTAACCTGACCATTAACATTGATGGCAGTGTGGCCTCCCGAGACCAACTGCAGAATCCTATGGACGAGGGGCCCCTCGAACCCTTTGGCCAATAAAACTCTACGAAGAAAATGCCAACTCACTGAGTCATAGGCCTTCTCAAAGTCTAATTTTAGAATCACCGCTTTCGACTTGCGAATCTTAAGGTCATGAACGATTTCATGCAAACAGATAACCCCGTCTAGAATGAAACGACCCTTAATGAAAGCTGACTGAAAAGGGCTAATGGTACGGTGGGCAATGGGGGAGAGACGAGTGGCTAACCCTTTAGCCGGAAACTTGGCAAAGTTATTAATAAGGGCAATCGGTCTAAATTGCGAGATCAAATCCGCGCCCTTGACTTTAGGGATAAGGGTAATGACAGCGTAATTAAGGCGAGAGATGTCCACCGTACCCAACCAGAACCCTTGGATGATCATACAAATGAGAGGCCGCAACTGCGGCCAGAATTTTTTGAAGAAGGGGATCGAAAAACCATCAGGGCCGGAAGCAGCATTCGGTTTAGCCGAGCTAATCACCTGCCAAATCTCTTTATCAGATAAGGGGACCATCAGGCCCGAATTTTTGTCCGGAGAGATCTTAGACCCCTCATCCCAGAAGTCAGGGCAAAGGCCAAGCCCAGGGTCCGGCTTAGAGCCGAGTAGATTGGAGTAGAAGCTAACAATGTGATTCATAATGAGGGACTGGTCAGAAATTCTAACGCCGTCAATCAACAGAGTGTCAATGAAACACCTGCGGCGTCTGCCATTCGCGATCGCAAAAAAATAAGCCGTCATAGCATCCCCTTTAAAGGTCCAGTTAAGGGCACCTCGTTGGCGCCAGTAAATCTCTGACTGTTGGTGAAGCAACACCAAAGCGTCTTCCAGGGAGTAGCGAGTAGCCCACTGAGAGGCGGAGAGCCCAGATGTGTCAGCAGATTGTTCCAAATCCCGAATTTGAGATTCGAGGGATTCCTTGTCTCTACGCAACTCGGCCGCCCTATTCCGAGACCATCCCCTTAAGAATTTACGCAACTCATAAGACACCTTATGCCAATCATCCATGGGACCAAAGGAGCGGTGAGTAGAAGAAAGAAGATTAGTAATCTTAGAAACCATCATGTCACAAAAGCCCTCAACAACAAGCCAAGAAGCATCAAACTGGAAACGGGAGGGAGAAACAAGAGAGAGGATACCCGCATCCAGGATCAGGGGAACATGATCAGAGCCCACCGCAGGCCTAGCCTTAAGCAGCGCGCGGGGAAACAGCGAGTCCCACTGAACAGAAACAAAAACCCTGTCCAGCACCGACCGGACAGGCGAGGATTGATGGTTAGACCAGGTGAAATGCGCCCCCACCCTAGGGAGCTCACACAGCGCGCAGTTACTAATGAAATCATTAAAAGCATTGGCAAGAGGCCAGGAGAAATTAGGATTATTCTTGTCGGCCGGAGAACGTAACAAATTGAAATCACCCCCAATTAGAAGAGGAATATTACATGCTTCAATCTTAATCGATAGTTCGTCCAAAAAGAGAGGAGCAAGCGTGTGATCTGCAGGGCCATATACCACCATAAATTCCCACAAAGTGTTGAGCTGACGATGATGAACCACACAGCTAGCCCAAAAGATGCCATGATCAAAAGCAATGAAATCAAAAACGTCCCGCTTGGACCCAATCAAGATTCCCCCGGAATGACCCGAGGCGGGAAGAAAGTGCCAATCAAACCTATCCATCCCAGCTATCGCAGAGAGTTCAGAAGGGGAAAAGGATTCCTTAAACGTTTCAACCAGCCCTACAATGTCAATATGTTCACCACAAACCAAGTCATGAATCTGGTCACGGCGCCCCCTAGCACCGAAACCATGAATATTCCAGAATAAAGCTCTCATTTGAAGGAAAGGTTTTTAATACGGAGGCTCGATCTGCACGGAGCCCCACAAGGCTTAGATCGCTTGGGACGCCCAACCTTAGCAAGGGCCGGGGGGCAGACGACTGGCCACAACCATTTGTCGCCTCCAACCCCCCGGCTTGGCCCTGAGCACCAGCAGGACCAGCACCTTTCGCGGCCTCAACGGCCTTAGCAATGGCAGCCTGGGCTGCCTCATTGGCCCTAATGACAGAAAGAAGGTGAGAGGGGGAGCCCATCCCTGGTATCGCAGCCACCCCAATATCAGACATGATATGCAGCAAATGATCATCTGACAGAGCTGGTAAAACAAGGCGAACAGGAGAGGCAAGAAGAGATGGTTGGGCAGACGAACCTGAAGGAGGGAGATCCTTGGCCGCGGCACGCCATTCCGCCCGCACCGCCACCGAAACGCCAGGGGCGCGCACACGCCGGCCCTTCCGCGCCGTGGACGCCGGAGAATGCAACACAGGGGAGCACCAGATCGGCGACGCTGGCCCAGGGCCAGACCCCGAGGCGGAACCCAGGTCCTTGTCCAGACGATGAGCCAGACCCGCCGCCGAAAGCTTGGAAGTGGAGGAGCCCCGACTCTTAGCCGAGAATTTCCAGACCGAAGACTTCTTCTTCTTCTTAGTTGAGGGCTCGGTGGAGCGCAAGGGGGAAGTGGGAAGATCCTCGATCCCAGAGAAGGAAGGAGACTGCGGGCGAGTAGGCACATTGGAGCAAACACCAGAGAAGGGGGTCCCCTTAGCAACACCAGCGACACGAGAAGCCAAGTCCTCCTTCTGAGGATTAGGAGCAAGGGCATTATCCTTGAGCAGCTCGCGTTCATCCGGATCCAACTTATCCCATTCAGATTGTGTAAAACGCGGATCAGTACCTCCACTTGGGTTATGCCCCCCAGCCGAACCATCCCCCTGCGTGTCATCTTGGTCCGAAGGCTTGGAAGGAGGAGGGGGAGGTGGAGGAGGAGCACGGGGTTCAGCACCCTCCACCCGAACCCGAAGTCGCACGCCCTCAGGAGAAGGGAAGACATCCATAGAACCATGAACGCAGACGGGGTCGATGCACCAGACATTGAGACGAACCGGGCCAACCTTGCCCAGGGATTCCGAATCCACTTCCACGGGCTTGCCAATGATCTTACCAAACGCCATCATGAACTCCACAGATCGAAGCCCAACTGGCACATCATCAACTAGCACCCAGATCTTGCTAAGCGGGCCCACCGCCTTGGCACCACAAGTAGCCGCTTTGACAGATACCACAAGCTGGTTGAGGGGGAGGGTAAAACTGGTGCACGAGGAGATCATCCGTAGACAGTCCTTGGAGGGGAAAACCACTGCGAATTCATACTCTGAAAGCTGGCACACCTGCCAATCCCAGCCACCATCGTCCCATATTTTCAAACCATCCAGGAGGGTCTGTGGAGAGATCAGCTGACCGCACACCGTGATGATGGCCGCGTTAGAGAGGGACGGCGCAGCCATCACCACAGGAACATCAGCATCCAGAGTGAAGAAAGCACATCCGGGAATACCCAAGCCAAACTGAATGAAAGAGGGGTTCTTGGTACAGTTACGGCAGTCGACAGTAAGATGGCCATCAGAGCGACAGATGAGGCAGAAGGGTAGGTTAGTGCATCTAGATTGGAAGTGGTTCGGGCAGTGGCAAGCAAAGCAAGTCAGGGTCGGTGAAGGGCCCGAGGAAGCAGGGTGCTGGCGAGAAGGGGGAGGCGGTGGCGGTGGCAGGATGCCATCGCCACGGACCGCAGAAGGGGCACCAGAAGCAGGGGGAGGGGGGCACCGATCCCCGACCTGCGAGGAGGAAGAGCCAGGCCCGAAGCGCGGCCCCGAGCGAGAGGCAGCGCCCGCCGCAAACGAGCGAGGAGGGGGCAGGGGCGGAGGGACCGGGCCCCTGGCCGGAGCGGGGCGCGGCGCCGACGAGGAGGAACCACCGCCAGCCGAAGCAGCAGCGGCCTCCCACGGATCCAGCCCCGAACCAGGGACTGCCGTCCCAGATCTGGCCACGGAGCGCTCCGGCCCCGCCTCCCACTCCTCCCGCTCACACGGCAGCACGCGCACCGCCCGCTCAGATTCGAGCTTGGACCGCAACTCCGCCTCATAGGCCAGATCGACACCATCTCCCGGCGAAGCTTCACGGGCCCGCTTGCTACCCGAAAGGGCCTCGGAGGAAGAGCCCCGAGACTTGTCCATGGCGGTCACCTCAGCGAAGGAGAGGAGTAGAGGGGGTGGGGAGGGAGCGGATCTGGAGAACTGGCGGATAGGGCGACGCACCCTGTGGATATCGGCGGCGGAAGCAGGAAACCCTAGGAAGGGGGGAAGCGCCGCGACGCACCCATAAATAGCCACAACAGGCCAGGTCAGAGAGGGCCGAATGGGCCGGAACGGGACCGCAGGCCCGGGAAGGGGACGGACGCGAAGCAGTGGCCACAACCAGCTGCCCCGGGCCCACAGACGAGAGGGGGGAAAGACTCGAGGGACGACAGAGCCGGGGGCCCGGGCGGCCCAACCCGAATCGAACCAGGCGCCGCCAGGCCCACGAGCTCACCAAGGCCCATCTCGACCACAGAGCAGACCGGATCTAGGGTTTGGCCACCACCCGCCCCCGCACACATCGGCGCGGCCGCCGCGGCCGCCATCGGCCCAGGCCGGAGAGGAGGAGGACAAACAGGACTAGCGACCGGAGATGCCACATCACCCAAATCCACCAACACAGCGGACGGGGAAGGACCGAGGAGACCACACTCAGGGGAGGGAGCCGGGCCCCGACCTGCACGCCGCCGTCGCCGGCCAACGCACCACCACCCCGACGGCCCAGAGGGAAACGATACCGGCCGGCCCCTGCCACCCGGAGCAAATTTCCGGGTGCGGCCCGGTGCCGGCACGGGCGGCACCACCGAAACCACCGCAGATGAAGCACACTCCTCCGAATCAGAATCCGACACCACCGTGTCGCCCAGCGCCCAGAAACGCGAACCGGGGAAGGACGCCGCCGAAGAGGAGCAGGGAGAGCCATCCCGAC
>NC_057796.1:72095318-72188524 GCF_018294505.1 Triticum aestivum
GGAGCCATGTGCCACGGCGAGGACAGGGGAGGAGGAGGGGAGCGGTGCGCGAGGGGACGGAGGGGGAGAAGGGAGAGGAGCCATCATGTCTAAGGGTGAGTAGTTAACTATGTGCGTCTTTACATACAAATAATATAGATCTACTAATTTTTTAGATTTTTAAAGAGACCATGTGTATTTCTTCTTACAGTTCATACGCATGCTCTCCTAAACTGAACTTTGCACGCATGTACCCACGTGCCCGGGTTTGGCGACCAAATAGATCGTTTTCCTCTCCTCCTGGCGGCTGGAACCCTAGCCGCCGCTAGGAAGCCAATCTTCCAGCGCCGTCGTCCGGCGGCTCCTCTCCGCCGGCGACCTCGGTCGTCGGTGGTGAGGGGGGTCGCCGGATCCACGCGCGTGGATCGTTTTTATTCCTTGGTAGTCTAGGTTTTTAGGCTATTCATCGTCTTGACTTCGGCGGCGACGATGACTGAAGATTCTTCGGATCTGTTAAATTGTGATCCAAATTCTAGTACTGTGTTGGACTAGACGTAGTACATATGGTGTGGGCCTTTGCGTTGGTACCGACGCGTACGAGTACAACTCATTTACTTGTCCTACAAGGACTCCTATGTGTTGCCCCTCATATATACTCCATGTAGTCGCACCTAAGACGGTCTGTCGTCTCGTGCTTGTAATACTCCTCTTCATAGTGATTGCGCCTTCGTGCGTTCGTGGTTTTCTCCCGAATGGGTTTCCACGTAAAAATCCGTGTCTCTCTGTCTCGTTTATTCTCGTTATTTTCTAACAAGTGGTATCAGAGCTAAGGTTCAGATACGAGATTTGAGATCGAGAGATTAGGGTTTTTCGTCTGCGTGCGCCGCCGCTCGCCGACCAGGCAATCCGTCCGGATCGATTTCTACTGCACCGCCCTAGCAGGAAGCCGAGTTCTACAGGATTTCAGCTGAGCCGATTGAAATCCACTACTGTCGGGCACACGCAGCGTCGCTGGTGCGTGAGCTGCCACTGCTACTACATCAATCGAGCCGTCCCTAGCCGTTCCGCCGAGTTGCAGCTGTTGGTCGCTTCAAGTGCCGAGGTAAACCGCTATCAGCCGCCACTAACTCCACTTGAAGATCGGAGCAATCATCAAGTACTACTCCAGTAGTAGTACTTCTCACGTGAAGGCTGCAAGTTCAGTTTTTTATTTCCCTCCATCAATTGCTACGTCTACCCGTGAGCTACCAGGTGCTATTTTTCAAGTTTCATTTGATCCGCATATTTAATTATGTCAAGAATTTTTCTACCGGCTTGTACTACTTTGTGTACACAGATTTATCGACTCATGGCATCCATGAAGTACGATCTTCCACTGCTAGACCGTGACACAAGGTTTACCCTATGGCAAGTCAAGATGCAGGCGTTGTTGGCACAGTCCGATTATGATGAAGCACTGGATAGTTTTGGGAAGAACCGAATTCAAGATTTGACTGATGAGGAGAAAAGAATTGATTGTAAGGCTTTGTCACAAATTCAACTCCATTTGCATAATAATATTTTGCAGAAAGTTTTGAGCGAGAAAACTGCCGCCGCTCTATGGTTAAAACTGCAAGGGATTTGCATGACTAAAGATCTCACCAGCAAGATGCATCTGAAGCAAAAATTATTCCTGCACAGGTTACCCGAGGGAGGTAATGTTTTGAATCATATTTCTGAATTTAAAGAGATCATATCTGATCTAGCTGCAATGGAGGTTAAGTATGAAGAGGAAGATACTGCTTTAATGTTACTTTGTTCACTGCCAAGTTCTTATACCAATTTTAGTGACACCATATTATACAGTTGTGATACTCTCACACTTAAATGAAGTTTATGAAGCTTTGAACTCTAAGGAGAAGATGAAAGTAATGGTGCCTCATGATGGTTCCAGTTCATCCCAAGCCGAGGGATTATCTGTTCGTGGCAGGACAAAGGAGAAGAACTCCAATAATGGAAACAGAGGCAAAAGTAAGAACGGCCATAGGGGCCGGTCGCAATCCAGAGAGAAGAAATATTGCAGATATTGCAAGGGAGACGGGCATGACATCTCAGAGTGTTTCAAGTTGCAGAACAAGGAAAAGAGGAAAGGTAACAAACAAGGTGAAAATTCTGCTAACGTTGCTCGTGATGATAGTTCCGATGATGCTCTTGTCGTTATTGCTGGATGTGCTGCGACCAATGATGAGTGGGTACTTGATACTGCATGTACTTTTCATATGTGCCCACATAGAGATTGGTTTAATACTTTTGATTCCACTACTTCTGCTGGTTCCGTTTTGGGTTTTGATAATTCACCATGCAAGATTGAAGGCATAGGTTCTATTCGAATCAAGATGTTTGATGGCATAATCAAAACTTTGACAGATGTTCGGTATATTCCAAAGATGAAGAGAAATCTTATTTCTATGAGTGCCCTTGATGCAAACTGTCCACCATCTATTGCTCTTAATAAGAAAACTCCAATTGAGGTATGGTCTGGTTCACTTGCTGATTATTCACAGTTGAGAGTTTTTGGTTGCACTGCTTATGCTCATGTTGATAATGGAAAATTGGAGCCTAGGGCTGTTAAGTGCATATTTCTTGGTTATAAGTCTGGTGTTAAAGGTTTTAAATTGTGGAATCCTGAAACCCAGAAGGTTGTTATTAGCAGAAATGTTGTCTTTAATGAATCTGCTATGTTACATGATGTTTCATCTACTAATGTTCCCGTTGAGAGTGAACAACAGCCTATTGTTCAGGAGCCTACTGTTCAGGTGGAGAATGTTATTGATTCAGGTGATACATCTGGTAATGAAATTGTTGATGCACATGATGAACCCGTCGTTAATGATGATAATGTCACTCCCACTCCAAATCAGCCTATTGATCCCCCCAGTTGGAATCTCGCACGTGACAGAGTTAGACGGGGTATTAATAAACCTAACAGGTTAATTGAAGAGTGCAATATTGTTTCTTTTGCTTTATCTGTTGCAGAAGAAATTGAAGGTAATGCCGAGCCTTCTTCATATTCCGAGGCTATTATTTCTGGTGATAGTAATAAGTGGATGACCGCTATGCATGATGAGATGGAATCACTTGAAAAGAATGGCACTTGGGATTTAGTAAGATTACCTAGAGAGAAGAAACATATTCGTTGCGAGTGGGTTTTCAAGAGGAAAGAAGGTGTTTCTCCTAATGATGAGACAAGATATAAAGCAAGGTTAGTTGCTAAATGTTACAGTCAGATTCCAGGTATTGACTATAACGAAGTCTTTTCTCCTGTTGTGAAGCATAACTCTATTCGCACTTTACTCAGTATTGTTGCCATGCATGATCTTGAGCTTGAACAATTGGATGTTAAAACTGCATTTTTACATGGAGAATTAGAAGAGGATATTTATATGGAACAACCTGAAGGTTTTGTTATTCCTGGAAAAGAAAAGCTTGTCTGTAAGTTAAAGAAATCTCTTTATGGATTGAAACAATCCCCTAGACAGTGGTACAAGAGATTTGACACCTTTATGCTCTCTAAAGGTTTCAAAAGGTCTAATTATGATAGTTGTGTTTATTTGAAAACTGTCAAAGGTTCAACTATTTATTTGCTCCTTTATGTTGATGATATGCTAATTGCTGCAAAGAGTATGTCAGATATTGATGAACTAAAGAAGCAATTGAGTAATGAATTTGAGATGAAGGATTTGGGTGCAGCAAAGAAAATACTTGGCATGGAAATATCTAGAGATAGACCGTCTGGAAAGGTATATCTAAGTCAGAAGGGATATATTGATAAAGTTCTTTGTCGTTTTAATATGCATAATGCCAAGCCGGTGAGTACACCGTTAGCTGCACACTTCAAATTATCATCAGCTTTATGTCCTAAGTCAGATGCCGATATTGAGTACATGTCTAGAGTTCCCTATTAGATTGCAGTTGGTTCACTTATGGATGCCATGGTTTGTTCTCGTCCGGATTTATCATATGCATTGAGTGTTGTCAGTAGATACATGGCTAATCCTGGAAAAGAGCATTGGAGAGCAGTTCAGTGGATATTCAGGTACTTGCGAGGTACTTCTAATGCTTATTTACAGTTTGGGAAAACTGGAGATGGACTTGTTGGTTTTGTTGATTCTAATTTTGCTGGTGATTTGGATAAGAGAAGATCACTCACAGGTTATGTTTTCACCATTGGTGGTTGTGCTGTGAGTTGGAGAGCAACTTTGCAGTCTATTGTGGCTTGTTTCACTACTAATGCTGAGTATATGGCTATTTCTGAGGCATGCAAATAAGCTATCTGGTTGAGAGGTTTGTACACTGAGCTTTGTGGAGATTCATCTTGCCCTACCGTATTTAGTGACAGTCAAAGTGCTATATATCTTACAAAGAATCCAATGTATCATGAGAGGACAAAGCACATTGATGTCAGATTTCATTATATTCGAGATGTTGTTGCTGAAGGCAATTTGAAGGTATGCAAGATAATTACTCATGATAATCCTGTTGATATGATGACAAAGCCAGTTCCTACCAATAAGTTTGAGCTTTGCTCAGGCTTAGTTGGTATTTCTCACTAGTCCGATGGACTTTGACGCACAAGGTGTTTATGCTGATTTGGATGGAGTTATTTACTTTCTTTAACTACTGGAGGGAATTTGGCTCAAGGTGGAGATTGTTAAATTGTGATCCAAATTCTAGTACTGTGTTGGACTAGACGTAGTACATATGGTGTGGGCCTTTGCGTTGGTACCGACGCGTACGAGTACAACTCGTTTACTTGTCCTACAAGGACTCCTATGTGTTGCCCCTCATATATACTCCATGTAGTCGCACCTAAGACGGTATGTCATCTCGTGCTTGTAATACTCCTCTTCATAGTGATTGCGCCTTCGTGTGTCTGTGGTTTTCTCCCGAAAGGGTTTCCACGTAAAAATCCGTGTCTCTCTGTCTCGTTTATTCTCGTTATTATCTAACAGGATCCTTTCCTAACGAGGCCATCAGTCCTATTGTTGGGAATGAATTTGGAAATCAGTCTATTCAAATAAGGATGGCGTAGCGGTGGAGGCATCCTTGTGGTGGACCTGTGTCCTCGGGCTCTGCCGTTGCGACGACATTTGCTCCAGCGTCGGCGCGGAGCTTGGGGGTAGTCCAGGAGCTAGAGGATGCAGATTGTGGTCTACATCGATGATGTCTGGAAGATGGAACGCATGCTGAGTTTGTGGTTCGTGGATGGCAGGTATGGTTTCCTCCTTCGGCGTCTTAGTCGTGGTAGGGTGCCAGATCTGGAGTTCGATGGCATGACCGGGGTGTCGTCCCGGCCTGATTCGTTTAACGACAAGGGTTTCACTTTTGGTGAGCCACCTTGGAGGTCCGTAAAGCTGTATATTAGCGATGGAGCCGCATCGAGCTCGGGTGGGGAGGCGATCCATCATTCTTTTCTTCGGTGGCTGCTGTGGTGGTGCTGGAGGCAAGTGACGGGCGTTAGTGTCAACCTCAGAGATGTTCTGCTATCTTTTTAGTTTTGTCATGTCGGTCCTTACGTGACTTGTACTTTGATCTTTATGATATGAATGAGACACGTATTTGTACTTTGATCTTTATGATATGAATGAGACACGTATTACCATGCAAAAAAATGCATGTACCCACGTACTAGTACAAATAGTCTAGGATTTTTTTCTCACTGTCAATCACACTACTAGCCGTAGCACACACATATAAATTAATCTGTATAAGTCCAACACACCGCTCAAGCTTTCTCTTTGGTAACTACCATCTAGACACAATTTTCAATTCGCATACTTATCATCATCTAAATTCTATCTAGACCATAGTAGTCTATACACAAATTTTAATTTTCATTAGACCATGCTCACACACAACACACACTCCAGGCAGTTACACACCTATAGTCATAAATGTATATAACACTTAATTAGAAGCAAATAAAATTTATCTCGCCAATTTCTTTAAGACCAAAATCTTGACGGTAACCTCAGGGAAAATAAGCAGCTGCTCGCAAGATGCCACTACCTCGCCCCCTCTCCTATTTCCTTCAAAGGATGTGCTGATCTTGGAGGAGACAACCCAATGAGCCACGACTTTGTCCCCTCCTCCGTTTGCTTTGCAAATCTAGCCAATTCTAGAGAAGAGGGAAGCACTACATGAGCCACGGGACAAAAGAGAATGGGGCAAAGTAGAAAATATGAAGGGTACAAAACTATATGAGCCACGGGACAAAATAGAATGGGGCAAAGTAGGAAATATGAAGGGTACAAAACTATCCTCATACATGGGGACCTAGATCCAGTAGGATGTCACTTGGGAACGCTCAGACGAGTACCGGCACGGTTGGCCGGACAATTGCCAGAGAAGAATCATCCGTGCCGGTCACTAACTGCCGGACCAACATGGAACGCTCGAAGGAGGGTTGCCACTGTTGGTGGGACAATCACTGGAGAGGAATCACCCGCGCTACTCGCCGGCTCCTCTCCTAACCCTAGATTCTCATGGTAAGCAAGAGAAAGGAAATCGAACTGTGGAAAGGTACGGGACAACTCAGCCTCAAGATGTTTCTGTGCCGATGTAGAGGATTCTTGCGGGGTTTATTTTTGCAATTTGTACATCCCTCCTTCTCACATTGCACATTTTTTATCCAATGGTATGATACGTCTCCAGCGTATCTATAATTTTTTCTTGTTCCATGCTGTTATATTATCATTCTTGAATGTTTTACAATCATTTTATAGCAACTTTATATCATTTTTGGGGACTAACCTATTGACATAGTGCCCAGTGCCAGTTGCTGTTTTTTTGCTTGTTTTTTACTTCGCAGAATATCAGTACCAAACGAAGTCCAAACACAGCTAAACTTTTTGGAGATTTTTTCTGGACCAGAAGACACCCAGTGGGCCAAAGAAGTACCAGAGGGGAGGCCCGAGGTGAGCACAAGACACCTGGGCGCGCCTGGAGGCCCAGGCGCGCCAAGGTGAGTTGTGCCCACCTCGGTGACCTCCTGCACTTCCTCTTCATCCTATAAATTCCCAAATATTCTAGAAACCCGAGGGGAGCCGACGAAACACAATTCCAGCCGCCGCAACTTCCAGAACCACGAGATCCAATATAGACACCATCATGGAGGGGTTCATCATCCTCATTGGTGCCTTCCCGATGATGCGTGAGTAGTTCACCATAGACCTACAGGTCCGTAGGCAGTAGCTAGATGGCTTCCTCTCTCTCTCTCTTTTGATTCTCAATACAATGGTCTCTTGGAGATATATTTGTTGTAACTCTTTTTGCGGTGTGTTTGTTGCGATCCAATGAACTTTGTGTTTATGATCAGATCTATTTCCATGAATAATATTTGAGTCTTGTTTTGATCTCTTATATGCATGATTATTTATAGCCTCGTATTTCTTCTTTGAATCTTTGGTTTAGTTAGGCCAACTAGATCGATTTTTCTTGCCATGGGAAGAGGTGCTTTGTGATGGGTTCGATCTTGCGGTGTTCTTTCCCAGTGACAGAAGGGGCAGCAAGACAGGCATGTATCGTTTCTATTAAGGATAACAAGATGGGGGCTATTCCTACATGAATAGATCTCGTCTACATCATGTCATCATTCTTATTGCATTACTTTGTTTCTCTATGAATTTAATACACTAGATGCATGCTGGATAGCGGTCGATGGGTGGAGTAATAGTAGTAAATACAGGCAGGAGTCGGTCTACTAATCTTGGACGTGATGCCTATATATTTATCACTGCCTTGGATATCGTCATAATTATCCGATCTTCTATCAATTGCCCAACAGTAATTTGTTTACCCATCGTGTGCCATTTTCTCGAGAGAAGCCACTAGTGAAATCTACGGCCCCGGGGTCTATTATTTATCATATTTGCTTTGAAATCTATTTTATTCGCTTTTATTTTCAGATCTATTATTCCAAAAACCCAAAAATACCGTGCTGCCCTTTTTTATTGGGTTGCAAGTATTTGTTCTTTGTGTGCAGGTACCGTTTACATAGTGTTGCTGGTTCTCCTACTGGATTGATACCTTGGTTTCATAACTGAGGGAAATACCTACCGTAGCTGTACTGCATCATCCCTTCCTCTTTGGCCAAATACAGAAGCAGTTTCAAGTGACATCAAAAGGAATTTCTGGTGTCGTTGCCGGGGAGACATCATCAACATCTATCAGGTTGCTAATCACAAACTCATCTCCTTGCAATTTACATTATTTGCCATTTGCCTCTCATTTTCATCTCCCCCACTTCACAAAAATGTGCCGTTTTATTCGCCCTCTTTTTCGTTCGCCATTTTCTCGTCAGATCTATCTTTTTGTTTGCGATCTTGCTTGCCTACTTTGTTGTTATGGCTAGTTCTTCCTCTATTGCGTGTACCCCCGAGAATGAGGTTCTTAATTTTAAACAAAGGGAGGGGAAAATCTAAAATATGCTTGGTATAGGATTTGCAATGCTCATAATAGATCTATTCGTAAGCAATCTACCCTTGTTCTTCTTTGCAGTTTTTATGTGGGCATCACCACTTGGTATAGATTCGTCCTTGATACGATTACCGGTGGAAATTTCCTGATGTGTCCATCTTTGGATGCTTTTAATGCCATGGGAGATCTAGCAGGTGCACCACCTATCATTATTAATGAAACAATCTTAACTCTTGAGCATGTTATGCAAAGATTAGATGCTATTGAAAATAAGATGGTCACCTTAGAGCAAATTGACTTGGATACAAATATGCAAAATCTTGTTAATAAATTTGGGTCAAAAGCGGGCGATATTTTCAAATTACTAAGGGAAAAGGAAACCATAATTAACGAAAGAATTGGAGAGAGTCCTTCTCGGATTGATAAGTTGGAAGAAATTTTTAGTAATTTAAGCTCGACTTTTGCTTCTGATAAAACTATTGAAAAAACTCCCATAAAATTTGGCAGGATTAGTCAAGTCACGATGAACAAGGGTGCAACTTCTAATAATAACAAAGAAGATCTTAAGATGACTGGTATTCACCTCGATTTTGTTGAAGTTGTAAACCCTACTTGCAAGAATGAATTATTCAATCTTATTCCTAGAAGTATTATTATCGAAAATATGCATGCTAAATCTTCTAAGAATATTGGTTGTATGATTGAGAAATTGGAAACTAAAGATGACAATACTTGAATCTATGCATTATGCCTAGCTAGGGGCATAAAGCGATAGCGCTTGTTGGGAGGCAGCCCAATGAATAAATTTTATTTTTTCCTTTTTCTTTCTGTTCTTGAGTGTTTGCATAATTATTCTACTGTTATGATTGAGTCTTTTATGTTTGAATTAGTGTTTGTGCCAAAGCCTTTGGAATCATGTTGGGTGATAGTTGATTTGAATTTGTTGGAAAACATGAACTTTTGCGTCCGGTAGCATAATTGATGTGCTTTGCTGGAGCATGATAAAATTCTGAATTTTTTACACAATATTTATATACAAATTGTCTACATTGTCCTAATTTTTTAGAATTTTTGGAGTTACAAATGTATGGACAAAGTCCAAATTACTACAGACTGTTCTATTTTTGACAGATTCTGTTTTCTTTGCATTGTGTGCTTATTTTGATGAATCTATGGATTGTATCGGGGCTATAAGCCATGGTAAAGTTGGAACATAGTAGATATAATGCAATAATAAAATATGAATGGGTTTGCAACAGTACTTGGAGTAGTGATTTGCTTTATTATACTAACGGATCTCACGAAGGTTTGTTTAAGTTTTGTGTGACTGAGGTTTTCAAGTTTTGGGTGAGATCACATTGGATGAAGGAATAAGGAGTGAAAAGAGCCTATGCTTGGGGATGCCCCATGGCACCCCAAGTTAATATTCAAGGAGAACTAAGCAACTAAGCTTGGGGATGCCCCGAAAGGCATCCCCTCTTTCTTCTAACGACCATCAGTATTTTACTTGGAGCTATATTTTTATTCGTCACATATCATGAGTTTTGCTTGGAGCGTCTCGTATTATATGAGTCTTTGCTTGTTTTTCTTTCTAGTTTGTCACAAGTATCCTTGCTGGACACACCTATTTGAGAGAGCCAAAATTATGCTACGATTTGTTAATTGGTCTTTATGCTTCACTTAAATTTTTTGAACTATGGAATTGCTCTAGTAATTCACTTATATCTTTTTTTAGCATGGTGCGCTTTAATATTTTTGTAGAAATGTGCTCTCACTCTTCACTTAGATTTATTTGAGAGTTAGTAAAATTTTGAAGAAATTCTCTCATACTTCACTTATATTATTTTGAGAGACTAAAAAATTTATGCTCATGTTCTGCACTTAGATTTGTTTGAGCTTGTCAAAAGCAATTGCAATATATGAAACTATTCCCAAAGTGATAGATATTCAAGAGGGATATAATAAAAACTTTCATGAAGTTCATTGGACAAAACAAACTTGATTCTTTGTAATAGTTTTGAGATATGATGATAGTGATATGTGAGTCATGTTGGTGGGTAATTATGCTTTAGTAAGAATATTGGTATCAAGGTCTGTGATTCCCTATGCAAGCACGAAAGTCAATAGTTATGCAATGAAATTATATCCTACTTGTGGTGCATTATTCGGTGTTAGTTATGCTTAATGCTTGCTTATGTGATTTTTCGTTTCTTGGTTGGTTGCTTCTCAATCTTTTTGCTAGCCTCCACTTGTACTAAGTAGGAATACTACATGTGCATCCAAAATCTTTAAACCCGGTTTTGCCATATGAGTCCACCATACCTACCTATATGCGGTATTTCCGTGCTGTTCTAAGCAAATTTGTATGTGCCATCTGTAATATTCAAAATGAATTTCCTTTTTGTGTGCTCGTACCGCTCATGAAGCGGCAGGGGGTGGCCAATATTTCCATGCTAGATGTGTTATTCTCAAGATGAGTGTTTATTCACTTGTCATTATACGAGAGTGCGGGAGTACTAGGGATGCCTAGTCCCGAAATGAAAAAGAAATTTACTTTATGTTATCAAATAATAAATTCCTTGGAAAGTGTTGGTATGAAAGACACACGTGGACACGGCTAGCCATGGATTGTGAAAGAATGATGGAAAAAGGAATAAACTTTATTTTATGTTTGGGAACCGCCTATGATATATCTAGCATGGAAAGTGTTGGGAATTACTCAGTCGTTTTCGTTGACGGGAAAAGTATGCCTCTCAAAAAAATATCACTCAATTTAAGCTTTGAGCTCTGGCACCTCTACAAATCCCTACTTCCCTCTGCGAAGGGCCTATCTATTAAATTTATGCAATTTTTATTTTTATTTGAGTCTCCATCTTCTCTTATAAAGCACCAACTAAGGGCCGGTATGATCGTACTTGAGCATTGGATGTAGCTAATATGCGAGTGTGTTTCATGAATGGATCAATGATTGAGCATGATGGGTGATAACCCACAAGTATAGGGGATCGCCACAGTTTTCGAGGGTAGAGTATTCATCCCAAATTTATTGATTCGACACAAGGGGAGCCAAAGAATATTCTCAAGTATTAGCATTTGAGTTGTCAATTCAACCACACCTGGATAACTTAGTATCTGCAGCAAAGTATTTAGTAGCAAAGTAATATGGAAGTAACGGTAGCGGTAGCAAAGTAATATTTTTGGGTTTTGTAGTGATTGTAACAGTAGCAACGGTAAAGTAAATATGCGGAGAACAATATGTGAAAAGCTCGTAGGAATTGGATCGGTGATGGAGAATTATGCCGGATGCGGTTCATCATGTACAATCATAACATAGGGTGACACAGAACTAGCTCCAATTCATCAATGTAATGTAGGCATGTATTCCGAATATAGTCATACATGCTTATGGAAAAGAACTTGCATGACATCTTTTGTCCTACCCTCCCGTGGCAGCGGGGTCCTAACGGAAACTAAGGAATATTAATGCCTCCTTTTAATAGAGTACCGGACCAAAGCATTAACACATAGTGAATACATGAACTCCTCAAACTACGGTCATCACCGGGAGTGGTCCCGATTATTGTCACTTCGGGGTTGCCGGATCATAACACATAGTAGGTGACTATAGACTTGCAAGATAGGATCAAGAACTCACATATATTCATGAAAACATAATAGGTTCAGATCTGAAATCATGGCACTCGGGCCCTAGTGACAAGCATTAAGCATAACAAAGTCATAGAAACATCAATGTCAGAACATAGTGGATACTAGGGATCAAACCCTAACAAATCTAACTCGATTACATGATAAATCTCATCCAACCCATCACCGTCCAACAAGCCTACGATGGAATTACTCACGCACGGCGATGAGCATCATGAAATTGGTGATGGAGGATGGTTGATGATGACGATGGCGACAGATTACCCTCTCCGGAGCCCTCCCGAGAGAGTTTAGGGCTTGGCGGCGGCTCTGTATTGTAAAACGCGATGAATCTTTCTTTCTGATTTTTTTCTCCCCGAACACGAATATATAGAGTTGGAGTTGAGGTCGGTGGAGCTCCAGGGGGCCCACGAGGCACGGGGCGCGCCCCCACCCTCGTGGAAAGGGTGTCGCCCCCCTGGCCTTGATTCTTTCGCCAGTATTTTTTATATTTTCCAAAAATAATCTCCGTTGAATTTCAGGTCATTCGGAGAGCTTTTGTTTCTGCACATAAATAACACCATGGCAATTCTGCTGAAAACAGCGTCAGTCCGGGTTAGATCCATTCAAATTATGCAAGTTAGAGTCCAAAACAAGGGCAAAAGTGTTTGGAAAAGTAGATACGACGGAGACGTATCAAGTCCCCCAAGCTTAAACCTTTGCTTGTCCTCAAGCAATTCAGTTGATAAACTGAAAGTGATAAAGAAAAACTTTTACAAACTCTGTTTGCTCTTGTTGTTGTAAATATGTAAAGCCAACATTCAAGTTTTCAGCAAAGATTATGAACTAACCATATTCACAATAACACTTAGGCCTCATGTTTACTCATATCAATGGCATAATCAACTAGCAAGCAATAATAATAAATCTAGGATGACAACACTTTCTCGAAACACTCATGATATGATATAACAAGATGCTATCTCGCTAGCCCTTTCTGAGACCGCAAAACATAAATGCAGAGCACCTTTAAAGATCAAGGACTGACTAAACATTGTAATTCATGGTAAAAGAGATCCCATCATACCCAATATAAATTACAGTAATGAATGCAAATGACAGCTGTAAGGGCATTTTTATCCCTAAGGTGTTTTGGTGATTGATGACAATGCTTTTGCGGACTAATCGTGTGCATTGAGTTTCTCAGACGTTTCACCGCTAGGGACAAGACGGTTTGGTGCCCCTCGAAGACTATTGAAGACGGCGTTCTTTTTACGTTTCTTTTCGGTGGAATTGAGTCGTAGGAAAACCGTACTATCAAGAGGGGGTCCGATTCGGAAAGGTTCGGGTGGAATCATCACGTACACGTTTTCTTCCTTGTCTCCACCTTTCCCCTTGCGCTTTGGAGCATCCTCCGTTTATCCTCTTTGCATTATGTCTTGGTTGCTGAAATTGGGCTCGCGGTAGTACTGCTCCCCGGAGTGGTAGTACCGCAAGGACCTGCGGTAGTACCGGACCTCGGCACGGTAGTACTGTAGGAGCCCACGGTAGTACCGCTCCTCAGGAGCTGTAGTACCGTGGCCCCCAGGCCAAGTGCCGCTGCAATGCGGTAGTAGGGGCGGATGTAATTTTTTACATCCGCGCCCTCTGCGGTAGTACCGCACCTTGTGCGCGGTAGTACCGCGCGCTCTGGCCTGGCTCACCCACCACACGGTAGTACCACTCGCCATTTGCGGTAGTACCGTGTCAGACTTTTGCATCGATTGTTTTCCAGTGGAAGTTGGCACAGATGTAATTTTATTCATCCGCGTCCTTCCCAGGCCAGTCCAGTCCTGCCTTGTGGTAGTACCGCAAGGGGGAGAGGTAGTACCGCGCCATCGGCAGTACCGCCCTCCGCCTCTGCGCGTCAGGCTTGTCCTCGCTTCTGCCGTGGCTACAGTAGTACCATGGGCCGTCACGGTAGTACTGTGTGGCCTTGCGGTAGTACCGCTTGCCTTGTGCGGTAGTACCGCAAGTCGCGGGCTGGTTAGGTGGATAACGGTTGGATTTAGTTCTCGACTATATAAGGGGTGTCTTCTTCCTCTAGTTGACTACCTCTTCCAACCCTAAGCTCCATTGTTGCTCCAAGCTCCATTTTCACCCGATCTCACTTGTTGATTTACTTGGGAGTGGTTGAGAAGGCCCCGATCTACACTTCCACCAAGAGAAATTTGATTCCCCCCACTAATCTCTTGCGGATCTTGTTACTCTTGGGTGTTTGAGCACCCTAGACGGTTGAGGTCACCGCGGAGCCATAGTCCATTGTGGTGAAGCTTCGTGGTGTCGTTGGGAGCCTCGAATTAAGTTGTGGAGATTGCCCCAACCTTGTTTGTAAAGGTTCGGTCGCCGCCTCCAAGGGCACCAATAGTGGAATCACAGCATCTCGCATTGCGTGAGGGCGTGAGGAGAATACGGTGGCCCTAGTGGCTTCTTGGGGAGCATTGTGCCTCCACACCGCTCCAACGGAGACGTACTTCCCCTCAAAGGGAAGGAACTTCGGTAACACATCCTCGTCTTCACCGGCTCCACTCTTGGTTATCTCGTGCCTTTACTTGTGCAAGCTTATTTGTGATATATCTCTTGCTTGCTTGTGTGCTTGTTGTTGTTGCATCATATAGGTTGCTCACCTAGTTGCATATATAGACAACCTACTTTGATGCAAAGTTTAAATTGGTAAAGAAAAGCTAAAAATTGTTAGTTGCCTATTCACCCCCCTCTAGTCAACTATATCAATCCTTTCAATTGGTATCAGAGCCTCGTCTCTTTATTAAGTACTTTACCGTCCGAAGAGTATGGTTGACGTCGTAGACGGTGTGGAGGAGCACTCCGGTGCGAATCCGGTCTCGTCTACGGGAGATGGGGGAACCGCGGTCTCTCGTGAGGAATTCAATGTGGCGTTGGACACATTGAAAACCTCCATGATGACCGAGGTCGAAAGCATGTTTAATAAATTCTTAGAAGGGCTTAAACTATCCACCGCACCGTTGAAAGTGGGTGATCCCGCTAACAAGGTGACGGATGCTACCTCCGACAAGGGGGAAGCTACTAGCGAGAAAGCTCCTTTTTCTAGTGGTAAAAATGGCACCGGCATCTTTGCCCATGTGGAACCTCAACTTGTCTATGGTGGACCGCTTCCTTCCACTCATTTGAATCATGCCGGCCCGGCCCCTAAGATTGAGAAGAATGTAGAATTTGATTCTTGGGTCTATCGCTTTAAGCGTCATTTAAATCATGTGAACACTAACCCTTGGAGAATCATTGAAGAAGGTTTCTATCTGCATGACCGAAGCAACTTCACTCCTAGAGAAGCCGTGGATAATCAATTCAATGAGAATGCTCTCTTCATCATCCAAGAAGCAATCCCACCCGAAGATCTTCCTCATCTCCGGCCCTACTCCATGGCCAAAGATGCTTGGCACCAAGTGGTTTCCCTCTATCGGGGAAGCGCAAGCATTCAACGCTCCAACTATGAAGTGGTGCAAGATGAAGCCGATGAGTTTGCAATGAAAGAAGATGAAGAACCTCGTGAGCTTTATCGGAGGGTAACCAAACTCGCGGTCTCTCTCCGAGATCATGGAAGTAAGGACACGGATGACAATTGGATCAAGCGCAAATTCCTCAAGGCAATGATGCCCTACCACAAAGCCATGTCCTCCGTCATTCTTCAAAGGCCAGACTTCCACACCTTGTCCTCAAGTGAAGTGTTGGATGAGTTCGTTGCTATGAGCATCTTGGACAAGACCGCCGACAATGCGGTACTATGCTCTCAAAGAGTAAAGAAGCCCAACCTTGCTCTAAAGGCCAAGGTTAGTATGGAGGAAGAGGATGAAGAGGGAGAAGAGGAGAGCAACCTCGAAGATACGAGTATGCCTATCATGAACACATGGCCCTTGCTTCGAGGCAATTTTGGAGCAAGAAGAACTCAAGCCCCAACTTCAACAAGAACAATTCAAGTGGCGCAAAGGGCAAGCAACGAGTGAGGACTTGCTTCAATTGTGGCAATGTGAGCCACTTTGTTGCGGAGTGCCCTTATGAGAAGAGGGAAGACAATGGTGGCAAGCTCATCTGAAAGGACAAGGCCAAGTCGTTCCCCAACAAGAGCAACTTCACCAAGAAGACTCCTCCCAAGGCATTGGTGGTACAAGAAGAGTACAATGAGGATGATGATGATGGTGAGTCGGTTGCCATGGCCTCCATTGCCATTGCGACGACTCCACGGGTGTCTCTCTTCGACTCACCCAATGAGAGCATCACCGCCAAGTGCCTCATGGCTAAAGCCACCAACAAGGTAACCCCCAACATCAAAACTACCATCATTAATCATCCTTCTTTGACGGATAGCATTGATGAACATGAGGGAACAAATGTGGAGGAGAATGAGTTTGAGACCTTTATGGGTAAACTCAAGGGTAAATCCAAGAAGCACTTCGTTGCTCTCTTGGAACAACTTGGTGAAGCCAATGACATGATCGAGGCTCACGAAGATACCATCTCTAAGATGGAGGGGCATAGTCGTGACTATGCCGATGAAATTTCGGATCTTTCCAATGCTCTTGAGGAAGAGTGTGGTCTTCGTTTGGCTCTTGAGGAGTCACACAACGATGATCATGCTAAGTTAAAGAAAGATCTTGATCATGCTCTTGTTGTTTCTCGTGTACTAAACTCCGAGAAGGCCAAGCTTGGGGTTGATCTTGCTAGACTCAAAGAGGAGTTTGATATTCTCGACAAGGCTCACAAAGTCTTGAAGGGTGTTCATGCTAGCCTCAACGAGTCTCATGATCAACTTCAAGTAAAGCTAACCAAGGAGAAAGCCACATTTCCTCATATGGTGTTAATTGATAATGCAAATGCTACTAACCCATGTTGTGAGCATGTGCATCTTGTTGAGGAGAATGCTAAGTTAAAGGAGCAGCTTGAGAAGGGTCTTGTGTCTTGCATACAACGCGAGAAGAACCTCAACGACCTTTTGAGCAATCAAAAGGAAGTTGTGGACAAGGAAGGGGTTGGGTACGCACCCAAGTCCAAGATCAAAAAGAAGAATGACAAGGCCAAACGACCTCCCCCTCTTAAGCAAACCTTTGTGAAGGAGGGAGAGGGTGCTACTAAGGAGAAGAAGAACACCGTGAAGGGTGGTGATTCCAAGATGGGGAGCGCTTCCCTTCTCAACAAAGCCGGCAACTTTAACCCTTCTTATGTGTTGTGCCATGCTAGTGATGGACATGTTTTTGCCAAATTTGTTGGTTCTCCTTATGAGTACATTGAATGGTCTATTTGGGTTCCGAAGACCCTTGTTACTAACATCAAAGGACCCATTACAAAATGGGTACCTAAAATCAAGCATTGATCTCTTGTAGGTGTTTGCTTCCGGTGGGGGATCATGGTTGCTCGATAGTGGAGCTACAAATCATATGACCGGAAGCAAGGACTTGGTGGTGGACATGCACAAGATTCCACCTATGCCCACCAATGTCGAGTGGGGTGATGCCTCGTCTTCTAAGGTATTGGGACTTGGCAAGGTTGTCATTTCTCATGATCTCACGATCTAGAAGGTCATGCTTGTTGAGTCCCTTGCATACAATTTACTTTACGTTCGTCAACTTGCAATCATGGGCTTTGCCACTTTCTTTGATATTGATACTGTGGCCCTCTTGTGGAGCAAGACTCTTAAAGTAGCCTTTGTTGGGCATGTCAAGAACGGTCTATATGTGATTAACTTTTCGGAGCGACCCACTAAGACCGCGACATGCCTAATGGCTAAAGTTGACGTGGGATGGCTTTGGCATCGCCATTTAGCCCATGTCAATATGAGATCTTTGCAAAGTATTCTCAAGGGGGACCATGTTCGTGGACTAACAAATGTTAGCTTTGCTAAAGATCGTGCTTGCAGTGCTTGTATTGAAGGAAAGCTACATGAGAAGGCTCACCCTCCCACGACTATCATTTACTCGAAGAGGCCTTTGGAGCTCCTTCACTTGGATCTCTTTGGGCCTCCATCCTTTGATAGTCTTGGGGGTAGAAAGTATTGCTTGGTGATTGTGGATGACTACTCAAGATACACTTGGGTATATTTCTTCAAGAGGAAGAGTGAGACCCAACAAACCGTCATTGACTTTGCAAATGAAGCCCAACGTCAATACAATGCAAAGATCTTGACTATAAGAAGTGACAACGGCACCGAGTTCAAGAACTACACCTTGGATGAGTTTCTTAGTGATGAGGGGATCAAGCATCAATATTCCGCACCATACACCCCTCAAAAAAATGGTGTAGCGGAGTGGAAGAACTAGACGTTGATGGATGCGGCAAGGACAATGATGGCGGAGTTCAAGTCTCCATACAACTTTTGGGCCGAAGCCATCAACACCGCGTGTCATGCATCCAATCGGCTCTACCTTCGCAAGGGCTTGAACAAGACTCCATATGAGATACTCACCGGTAACAAGCCCAACCTCAAGTACTTTCGGGTGTTCGGATGTAAGTGTTTCATTCTCAAGAAAGGTGTTCGTTTGTCTAAATTTGAGGCTAGAGCTTATGAGGGCATATTTGTTGGTTATGCTACAAACTCTCATGCTTACCGTGTCCTCAATAAATCCACGGGACTTATTGAGGAGACGTGTAACGTGGAGTTTGATGAGAATAACGGATCCCAAGTGGAGCAAAGTGGCACTTGTGATGTAGGTGATGAAATTCCTCCTCAAGCCATAAGAAGAATGGGTGTTGGTTTCATCCTACCCATTGAGGAACCCCTTGTGGCCGAAGGAGAAGGACAATGCTCCACTTAAGTGGAGCCATCACCAACCCAAGGCCCACACGCTTCCGAAGAACAAAGTGAAGGCCCTCAACCTCATGAACAAGACCAAGGGAAAGATCATGCTCAAGACGGTGTTGACACACCAAGTGATGCCCAAGGTCAAGTTCTCCCCTCTGAGCAAGTTCAAGATCAAGAACAAGCTCAAGACGATGCTCAAGATGATCAAGTGACTGCTCCTCAACTCACCACCGAAGAGGAGTTGGAGCGTCGTGCCGCCAAGATTGCATCCAAGCTCTCCACCAAGGGTCATCTCATGAAAAATCTGCTTGGAAGCATTCAAAAGGGGGTAAGCACTCGTAGACAATTGGCAAACTATTGTGAACATCACGCGTTTGTCTCTTGTGTTGAACCCCAAAAGGTATATGAAGCACTCGAAGATCCGGATTGTCTTAATGCCATGCATGAAGAACTCAACAACTTCGAGTACAACAAGGTGTGGAGATTGGTGCCAAGGCCAACGGGGAACCACAATGTCATTGGAACCAAGTGGATTTTCAAGAACAAGCAAGATGCTCATGGGACCATCATTCGCAACAAGGCAAGATTGGTGGCACAAGGCTACTCCCAAGTCGAGGGTATCGACTACGGTGAAACCTTTGCTCCCGTTGCTCGCCTTGAATCCATTCGTTTGTTGATTGCTTATGCTTCTCATCACAACTTTAAGTTGCAACAAATGGATGCGAAGAGTGCTTTTCTGAATGGTCCTATTAATGAGTTGGTATATGTCAAGCAACCCCCCGGGTTCGAGGATCCCTACTTTCCCGATCATGTGTATCAACTCGATAAGGCACTCTATGGCCTTAAACAAGCCCCACGTGCGTGGTATGACCACCTTACCGAGTTGTTACAAGACCGTGGATTTGAAGTTGGGTTAATCGACCCCACTCTTTTTACTAAGAAGGTCAAAGGGGAGTTGTTTGTGTGCCAACTTTATGTTGATGATATTATCTTTGGTTCCCCTAACAAAGCTTTCAATGAGGAATTTGCCGCTCTCATTACCTCAAAGTTCAAGATGTCTTCCATGGGAGAGTTGAAGTTCTTTCTCGGGTTCGAAGTGAAGCAAAGAAGAGAAGGAACCTTCATCAACCAAGCCAAATACACTCAAGACATGCTCAAGAGATTCAAGCTAAGTGATGTCAAGCCGGCTTCCACTCCAATGCCCACCAAGTGCCAACTTGACATCGATCCCAATGGTAAAGCGGTGGATCAAAAGGTATATCGCTCCATGATTGGATCCTTGCTTTACCTTTGTGCATCTAGACCGGATATCATGTTGAGTGTGGGAATTTGTGCATGGTTTCAAGCCGCACCTAAGGAAATCCACTTTGTGGCGGTCAAGCGAATCTTTCGATATTTGGCTCATACCGCAAACTTTGGCTTATGGTACCCAAGAGGAGCAAACTTCAAGCTTGTAGGGTATTCAGACTCCGATTGGGCGGGAGACAAGTGGATAGGAAGTCCACTTCCGGAGGGTGCCAATTCCTTGGTTGCTCTTTGGTAAGTTGGTCTTCTAAAAAGCAAAGTTGTGTGTCTCTCTCGTCCACCGAAGTGGAGTATGTGGCGGCCGGTAGTTGTTGTGCACAACTCCTATGGATGAGGCAAACTTTAAAGGATTACGGTGTCATTTGTGACAAAGTGCCTCTTTGGTGTGACAATGAAAGTGCCATCAAGATTTCTCTCAACCCGGTGCAACACTTCAAGACGAAGCATATTGAGATTCGGTATCACTTCATCCGGGATCACATTAGGCGAGGGGAGATCGAGCTCAACTACGTCAACACTCATGATAACCTTGCAGATATTTTCACGAAGCCGTTGGATGAAGCAAGATTTCACGAGTTAAGGCATGAGCTAAATATCATTGATTCAAGCAATGTTGCTTGAACCCTTGCACACCCCACCATACTCAACTTGTTGTCTTGTTTAGATGTAGGCATGGACATAGGGGGAGTGTTGTTCTCTCAATGAACTCTCCCTCCACCCATTATGCATAAATTGATCAACTCTTTCACATTAGCCATTTTTTATGGTACTTGTGCTTCAAAGACGAGTTTTGGTCATGAGCCCAAGGATAATTCTTCGCGGTGCCATACCAATTGACTCAAACATACGTGGCTCCGGCCACCGCCCTCTCTTTGGAGAGGTTGTGTCTTGAGGTTGTTTCTTGTTGTCTTTTGCCTTTCTTTCTTCGTGTTGAGCGTGTTCTTGTGGTGTCTTGTTTGCTTGAAGATTCCGTGCGAAGACCTCTTTTTCTTGTGTTTGAAACATGCATCTTCTTGAGCTCACGGTACTACCGTGGCCTGCCACGGTACTACCGCGTGTGGAGTGCACGGTACTACCGCACCTAGCGCGGCAGTAATTTTTTACTGCCGCCTGGGAGAGCGGTACTACCGCTTCGGTGGCACTTCCGCCCGAGCGGTACTACCGCGATGAAGTGCAATACTACCACGCTAACGAGTGCGCGTGGGGGTTATGACCCGGGCAAGGGGAGTTCCAACTCCCCCATACCCATTCATTTGTCTCTCTCCCCGCCGCCTCTCTCTCTCCTGCTCAAGAACGGCGCCGGAGACCCTCGCCGGATCTCCGTCTCCGGCCACTCTCCTCGGATTCCGACCGGTGGGATCATTCCCCAGCACTTCCTCTTGCCATGGAACAAGGTTTCTCCCCAAATCCCTCTTCCTTTTGTTTGTTCTTTTGTCTCTAGGTTTTTGGGGAGATGCATGTGTTCTTGAAATTTTAGGCCAAATCTATGCAAGAATAGGATGTAGGAGAGTAGTGTAGCGTGGAAATTATACTTGATATGTTGTCCTGTGGTAGATTCGATCAACCGTAGTACCGCCGCGTTTTCGTGGTTGTTCTCAGATTCAAAGTTCGGATCTGACGCCGCGCGGTACTACCGCACCTTCGGTGCGGTACTACCGCGTGTCCGATACTACCGCCCGTCAGGTGCGGTACTGCTGCACAAGACGTAGTACTAAAGTTCTACTACCGCTCCAAGCCCCGGTACTACCGTGCCCTCACGTGGTACTACCGCGAAGGAGCGGTACTAAAATTTTAGTACCGCGCAACTTGGCAGTACTACCGTTGTTGTCCAATCTTCCTCTTGGCAATTATCACGTATGCTTTCTACATGTTTCCTGTGTCTTGCTGAGGTCTTTGCATTGATTCTTCTCGTGTTTTGTTTGTGCCTTTTGCTTTGTGTCTTAGGTGGTGGCTCCGGTGCTCCTGCTCGCCGTTCCAATCCCAGTCATGACACTGGCTCCAAGCGTCTGCGAAATCAAGATGAAGCTCCAGAGGGCTCCAGTGCCCCCAAGCGCAATGTCAAGTCCTCCGCCAGCAAGTACAAGGAACCCGCAAAGGGCATGGACGAGATCCCACTTGCTGAGTTTATCCCTCGAAGGCAGATCAACCCATATGTGAATGCCCGTGCTATCTTCAGAGGCAATGACTTGTTTTGGACCAAGCAGCAGACTATCATTTATCTGGATGTGATCAAGGCCAAACAAAACACCTACGTGGATGTCAAGTGGATTGACATGAATCACATGAGGCAAGCCAAGCACCGTGATTACTTTGGAGAAGCTCTGGATTTGGTGGAGCAGTTTGGCATTGAGCATGTGATCTCCTTCCATCTGTACTATGACCCTGAGCTTATTTGCCAGTTCTTTGCCTCAGTTCACTTTCACACTGGGGAGGATCGAAGAATGACCTGGATGACCAATGGATGTCAGTTGACTGCTACCTGGAAGGATTTCATGGATCTGCTCCCTGTTCCTGATGACGGGCTCACCACGCCAGTAGGTGTTCGCCCTCATGCCAACCCTGAGTCTGCCAGCAAGAACAAGCTTCAGCAGTATTATGTTGAGAAGGTGCTTCCCAGTGGCAAGTCGACGTGGGTGTTGAACCCATTTCTGGACATCATGTATCGCATCTTCCTCAACTCTCTCTTTCCTCGCATTGGCAACAAGGACAAGGTGCATGCCTATCTGGTGGATATGATGCTCCTGTGCAAGGAGGCGCGTGTGTCTCAGTCTCAACCACTTGATGTCTCACATATCATGTGGTGTGAGCTTCGGTTCGCGGTGTTCAACCGCAAGGTACCTATCTATGGACCGTACCTGTTTCTGTTGATCTCCAAGACTTGGGAGAAGCTGTTCCCTGGTGATGAGTTCCTTGCTCCAGACTGGATTCGGCATGAGTCCATCAGTCTCCGTGTCAAGCCCAAGTGGGCCAACACTACTACTCGTGCTGAGGCGACGGTGGCTAAGAGGGCTGTTGATGAGGAGGAGGCTGTGGCCGAGGATGTTGCTGAGGACCGTGCTGCTGGGTATTCCCATCGTTCCTCTCAGCCCTCGTGGGCCAAGAAGCTGAAGGACAAGATGAAGACTCTGTTCTGCATGCAGGCAAAGGGGCAGTACAGGACTCACGTTACTTCCAAGGAGAGTCGCCACCGCGACAAGAAGATCATGAAGGTGTTTGGTGAGGCAAAATCCAGCGGGTCAGAGAGGCACATCACCCCAGAGGCAGAATGGATGGCAAAGCAAGGCTTCAAGTGGTCTGATTCTGAGGAGGACATCGAGGAGACCGTCCCCGCTGCCGAGTCTGACGAGGAGCGTTGGAGTGATTACTCTGCCTGAGCCACCCCGTGTGTGTAGGTGTCCTCTCTGCCTTTTTGGCGTCTCGATGCCAAAGGGGGAGAGAGTGTAGGGATTTGCTTGCGAGTCGTGTGTCGTGTTTGGTGTGTGTCGTGTTTGGTTTGTTTGCCTTTTTGTTTGAACCTCGTTTGCTTTGGTTTGGTTTGCGCTTGTGAGACTTATCCTTCATATGGTGTAAGACATATGCACTCTATCTTATCTTAGTGAGCTTATGATATTTGGTGCTACTTATGTTATGCTCTTGTTTGCTATCCTGCTTAGTGTTAGTCTTACTATTGCAAGATATGCCTTGTCTATAAAATATAGGGGGAGTGTTGATCCTAGTATGTGTGCCGTGCAGTCCAAAGCACCCATCTAGATTGCACACATCTAGGGGGATCCCGTATATATTTTAGAGAGGAGGGGTTTGCGTTTGCTCAATATTATTTTCCTTTGTGCAAATCCCGTATTGTCATCAATCCACCAAAAAGGGGGAGATTGTAAGGGCATTTTTATCCCTAAGGTGTTTTGGTGATTGATGACAATGCTTTTGCGGATTAATCGTGTGCCTTGAGTTTCTCAGACGTTTCATCGCTAGGCACAAGAAGGTTTGGTGCCCCTCGAAGACTATTGAAGACGGCGTTCTTTTTATGTTTCTTTTCGGTGGAATTGAGTCGTAGGAAAGCCGTACTATCAAGAGGGGGTCCGCTTCAGAAAAGTTCGGGTTGAATCATGACGTACACGTTTTCTTCCTTGTCTCCACCTTTCTCCTTGCGCTTTGGAGCATCCTCCGTTTATCATCTTTGCATTATGTCTTGGTTGCTGAAATTGGGCTCGCGGTAGTACTGCTCCCCGGAGCAGTAGTACCGCAAGAACCTGCGGTAGTACCGGACCTCGGCACGGTAGTACTGCAGGAGCCCACGGTAGTACCGCTCCTCGGGAGCTGTAGTACCGTGGCCCCCAGGCCAAGTGCCGCTGCAATGTGGTAGTAGGGGCGGATGTAATTTTTTACATCCGCGCCCTCTGCGTTAGTACCATGCGCCCTGGCCTGGCTCAGCCACCACGCGGTAGTACCGCTCGCCATTTGCGGTAGTACCGTGTCGGACTTTTGCATCGATTGTTTTCCAGCGGAAGTTGGCACGGATGTAATTTTATTCATCCGCGTCCTTCCCAGGCCAGTCCAGTCCTGCCCTGCGGTAGTACCGCAAGGGGGAGCGGTAGTATCGCGCCAGCGGCAGTACCGCCCTCCGCCTCTGCGCGTCAGGCTTGTCCTCGCTTCTGCCGTGGCTACGGTAGTACCGTGGGCCGTCACGGTAGTACCGTGAGGCCTTGTGGTAGTACCGCTTGCCTTGTGCGGTAGTACCGCAAGTCGCGGGCTGGTTAGGTGGAGAACAGTTGGATTTAGTTCTCGACTATATAAGGGGTGTCTTCTTCCTCTAGTTGACTACCTCTTCCAACCCTAAGCTCCATTGTTGCCCCAAGCTCCATTTTCGCCCGATCTCACTCCCTAGCCAATCAAACTTGTTGATTTTCTCGGGAGTGGTTGAGAAGGCCCCGATCTACACTTCCACCAAGAGAAATTTGATTTCCCCCACTAATCTCTTGCGGATCTTGTTACTCTTGGGTGTTTGAGCACCCTAGACGGTTGAGGTCACCGCGGAGCCATAGTCCATTGTGGTGAAGCTTCGTGGTGTCGTTGGGAGCCTCGAATTAAGTTGTGGAGATTGCCCCAACCTTGTTTGTAAAGGTTCGGTCGCCGCCTCCAAGGGCACCAATAGTGGAGTCACGGCATCTCGCATTGTGTGAGGGCGTGAGGAGAATACGGTGGCCCTAGTGGCTTCTTGGGGAGCATTGTGCCTCCACACCGCTCCAACGGAGATGTACTTCCCCTCAAAGGGAAGGAACTTCGGTAACACATCCTCGTCTTCACCGGCTCCACTCTTGGTTATCTCGTGCCTTTACTTGTGCAAGCTTATTTGTGATATATCTCTTGCTTGCTTGTGTGCTTGTTGTTGTTGCATCATATAGGTTGCTCACCTAGTTGCATATCTAGACAACCTACTTTGATGCAAAGTTTAAATTGGTAAAGAAAAGCTAAAAATTGTTAGTTGCCTATTCACCCCCCCTCTAGTCAACTATATCGATCCTTTCAACAGAGGTGCTCTCCAGCTGGTGCTTTTTAATAAGAGGGTGATGACTCAACATAAAAGTAAATAGATAGGCCCTTCGCAGAGGGAAGCAGGGATTTGTAGAGGTGCCAGAGCTCGATTTTGAAATAGAGATAAATAATATTTTGAGCGGCATACTTTCATTATCAACATAACAACCAAGATATGGTGATATCTTCCATGCTACACACATTATAGGTGGTTCCCAAACAGAATGGTAAAGTTTATACTCCCCTCCACCAACAAGCATCAATCCATGGCTTGCTCGAAACAACGAGTGCCTCCAACTAACAACAGTCCCGGGGGAGTTTTGTTTGCAATTATTTTGATTTGATTTGCATAAAGCATGGGACTGGGCATCCCGGTGACCAGCCGTTTTCTCGTGAGTGAGGAGCGGAGTCCACTCCTCTTGAGAATAACCCGTCTAACATGGAAGATACGGAAAGCCCTAGTTGGTACATGAGCTATTCGAGCATACAAAACAGAATTTCATTTGAAGGTTTAAAGTTTGGCACATACAAATTTACTTGGAACGGCAGGTAGATACCGCATATATAGGAAGGTATAGTGGACTCATATGGAATAACTTTGGGGTTTAAGGGCTTGGATGCACAAGAAGTATTCCCGCTTAGTACAAGTGAAGGCTAGCAAAAGACTGGACTAGAGAGCGACAACAGTCATGAGCATGCATTAAAATTAATGAACATTGAGTGCAAGCATGAGTAGGATATAATCCACCATGAACATAAATATCATGAAGGCTATGTTAATTTTGTTTCAACTACATGTGTGAACATGTGCCAAGTCAAGTCACCTAAATCATTCAAAGGAGGATACCACCCTATCATACCACATCACAACCATTTTAATAGCATGTTGGCACGCAAGGTAAACCATTATAAACTCCTAGCTAATTAAGCATGGCATAAGCAACTATAATCTTTAATTGTCATTGCAAACATGTTTATTCATAATAGCCTGAATCAGGAACGATGAACTAATCATATTTACAAAAACAAGAGAGGTCGAGTTCATACCAGCTTTTCTCATCTCAATCAATTCATCATATATCGTCATAATTGCCTTTCACTTGCACGACCGAACGATGTGAATAATAATAATAGTGCACGTGCATTGGACTAAGCTGGAATCTACAGGCATTCAATAAACAGGAGAAGACAAGGTAATATGGGCTCTTGGTCAAATCAACAATAATGCATATAAGAGCCACTTCAACATTTCATTATGGTCTTCTCCTATCGACCCCCAAAGAAAAAGAAATGAAATAAAACTATTTACACGGGAAAGCTCCCAACAAGCAAAAGAAGAACGGGAAATCTTTTTGGGCTTTCTTTTTAGTTACTACTACTACAGCAAGAAAAGTAAACTAGCTAAAGGCTACAACTAATTTTTTTGGTTTTCTTAAGGTTTATCAAACACACAAGAAGAAAGCAAGAAAAAGAAAGTAAACTAGCATGGATATTACAGTGAAAAAGTATGAGCACCGACATCTAGCAATGAGTGTGTGAACATGAATGTAATGTCGGTGGGAAATACATACTCCCCCAAGCTTAGGCTTTTGGCCTAAGTTGGTCTATTGCCACGGCTGGCTTGGCGGATATCCATAGTTGTAGTTGGGGTCGTACTAAGATGCAGCAGTCATTGCACTGTGGGCTGCAGCTTGGAGGCGAGCTATCTCAGCCCTCCTCTCGTACTCGTTTGCCTCCTCCCTAGTTATGAAATATCTCCCCTTTGCCTGAAAGTCAAAGAAGGTAGAAGCAGGGAGAGCGACATGATAGGTGCGTCGTCTGTCAAAGATTAGTCGGTACTGGAGGAACTGATCGTTCCTCTCAACAAAACGATGATGAACCATAGCCTCATAATCTAAATAAGCAGAAGACAACTCAATATCATCCTCACGTATGGTTACACCAAGAAAATCAGCTAAACGGTTTGCATAAATTCCACCAAAGAAATCTCCATTAAATCTATTATTATGCAACCTACGTGCAACAATGGCTCCCAAATTATAATGTTTATCTCCTAACACAGCACTCCTGAGAACACTGAGGTCAGGGACACACATGTGACATGCTTCATCCTTACCATTTATGCACCTACCTATGAAGAGAGCAAAATAATGTATAGCAGGAAAATGAATGCTCCCTATGGTAGCTTGTGCTATATCTCTAGACTCCCCCACAGTTATACTTGCAAGAAAATCTCTAAACTCATATTTGCGAGGCTCACTAGTGCTACCCCATTGTGGAAGTTTGCAAGCAGTGGTAAAATCCTCTAAGTCCATAGTATAAGAATTTTCATAAAGAACAAACAGGACAGTTTGAGAATTGCGTGAAGATGAAAATTCAAACCTCCTTACAAAGGAACTAGTGAGATAGTGGTACTGACGGCACTTATCTGCCTCGAAGCTCACAAGATCAGCATTACGCACATATGCGTTAAATTCTTCCTTGATTCCTGCTTGATCCATGAAGTCCTCTGAAGGCCATTCACAAGCCTGCACTGGAGCGTCCCTTGGTGGTTCATCGTCAGCATCGCGCATTGCAAGCCTGGGTCCTTGCTTCCTTGAAGGACCACCTTGGTACATTTTCCTAAACATATTTCTTCCTCTGAAAAATTTCTGAAAATTTTAGTAACTCCAAATAAAAGTGAACCAAGCTCAACAAAATTGATAGCAACTACTCCTACAAGTGCATAGAGCCTATATCATGCATTAGAACTACTTGGAACCATATAAATTTGACATGCCAGCTCAAGAACATGGTCACCTAGACAGCAAAAAATCGCAATGAATAAAGCACTAGAACAAAAAACTAATTGGATCATTGGAGGAGTCACATACCAAGGAACAATCCCCCAAAGCAGTTTTGTGAGAGGTGCTTTGAGCAAGGAGATCAAAAATCGCAGCAAAATGAGCTAGAACTCATGCTTGAGCTGGTTGGTGATTTTTTTGGGAAGAAGAAGTGTGTGGGTGCAGGAATAAGTGGAGGGGAGCCACCGTGGGCCCACGAGGCAGGGGCGCGCCCAGGGGGGTGGGCGCGCCCTGGACCCTCGTGCCAGGTGCTTGCTCCCCCTGCTGTGTTCTCAGTGCCAAATATTCTCAAATATTCCAGAAAAAATCATATTAAATTGGCAGGGCATTTGAGAACTTTTATTTTCGAGGTATTTTTATATTGCACGGATAATTCAGAAAACAGACAGAAAAATACTATTTTTGCTTTATTTCAACTAAATAACAGAAAGTAAAAGGAGGGTACAGAAGGTTGTGCCTTCTAACGTCATCCATCTCATGCTCATCAAAAGGAATCCACTAACAAGGTTGATCAAGTCTTGTTAACAAACTCATTCTGAATAACATGGAACCGGAGAAAATTCGAATAACACTATGTTACCTCAACGGGGATATGCACATCCCCAATAATAAGAATATCATATTTCTTCTTGACAGTAGGAAGAGGAAATTCAAAACCTCCAAAAATAATCGATGGAATTTTTCCAACAGAATTGATACTGTGAACTTGAGGTTGTTTCCTCGGAAAGTGTACCGTATGCTCATTACCATTAACATGAAAAGTGACATTGCCTTTGTTGCAATCAATAACAGCCCCTGCAGTATTCAAAAAAGGTCTTCCAAGAATAATAGACATACTATCGTCCTCGGGAATATCAAGAATAACAAAGTCCGTTAAAATAGTAACGTTTGCAACCACAACAGGCACATCCTCACAAATACCGACAGGTATAGCAGTTGATTTATCAGCCATTTGCAAAGATATTTCAGTAGGTGTCAACTTATTCAAATCAAGTCTACGATATAAAGAGAGAGGCATAACACTAACACCGGCTCCAAGATCACATAAAGTAGTTCTAACATAATTTCTTTTAATGGAGCATGGTTTAGTGGGTACTCTTGGATCTCCAAGTTTCTTTGGTATTCCACCTTTAAAAGTATAATTAGCAAGCATGGTGGAAATTTCAGCTTTCGGTATCTTTCTTTTATTAGTAACAATTTCTTTCATGTACTTAGCATAAGGATTCATTTTTAGCATATCAGTCAAACGCATACGCAAAAAGATAGGTCTAATCATTTCAGTAAAGCGCTCAAAATCCTCATCATCCTTTTTCTTGGATGGTTTGGGAGGAAAAGGCATGAGTTTCTGAACCCATGGCTCTCTTTCCTTACCGTGCTTCCTAGCAACAAAGTCTCTCTTATCATAACGTTGATTCTTTGATTGTGGATTATCAAGATCAACAACAGGTTCAATTTCTACATCATTATGATTGCTAGGTTGAGCATCAACATGAACATTATCATTAACATTATCACTAGGTTCATGTTCGTCACCAGATTGTGTTTCAGCATCAGAAATAGAAATATCATTGGGATTCCCAGGTGTGTCTACAACAGGTTCACTAGAAGCATGTAAAGTCCTATCATTTTTCTTTTTCTTCCTCTTAGAAGGACTAGGTACATCTACATTATGTCTCTGAGAATCCTGCTCAATTCCCTTAGGGTGAGCTTCAGGATACAAAGGTTCCTGAGTCATTCTACCTCCTCTAGTCATAACTCTAACAGCATTATCATTTTTCTTACTACTCAATTCATTATGCAAATCATTCTGAGCTTTAAGTACTTGTTCAACTTGAGTGGTAACCATAGAAGCATGTTTACTAATGAGTTTAAGTTCACCTTTAACTCTAGACATATAATCACTCAAGTGTTCAATCATATAAGCATTGTGTTTTAATTGTCTACCAAAGTAAGCATTGAAGTTTTCTTGCTTAACCATAAAATCATCAAACTCATCTAAGCATTGGCTAGCAAACTTGGTAGGAGGGATTTCAGCTTTATCATATCTATAGAGAGAATTTACCTTTACTACCTGTGTCGGGTTATCAAGACCATGTGTCTCTTCAATAGGTGATGAATTAAGACCATATATTTCTTCAACAGGAGGTAAATTCTTAACATCTTCAGCTTTTATACCTTTTTCCTTCATAGATTTCTTTGCCTCTTGCATATCTTCGGGACTGAGGAATAGAATACCCCTTTTCTTCGGAGTTGGCTTAGGAGTTGGTTCAGGAAGTGTCCAATTATTTTCATTGGTCAACATATTATTCAATGAATTTCAGCTTCATCCGGTGTTCTTTCCCTGAAAATAGAACCAGCACAACTATCGAGGTGGTCTCTGGAAGCATCGGTTAGTCCATTATAGAAGATATCAAGTGTCGTGGTTTTGTCACGGCAGGTGTCCTAGAGAAAGGACTTGGTCGTGGAGCCATCGCTACGGGTTAAATTAAAGGGGTTAAAGCGAACAAGGGACGCAAGAGAGTTTTATACTAGTTCGGCCCCTTACGATGAAGGTAAAAGCCTACGTCTAGTTGTGATGGAATTACTGGGGTTTCGATGACCAGGGAGCGAATACGCTTTGCCTGGGTCTCGAGTTGTTGTCTGTCCTCCTTGAACCGCCACCGGGTCGTCCCCTTATATACATGGGTTGATGCCCGTCGGTTTGCAGAATCCGAGGCCGGCTCATAATCGTGTCCGTCTCGGTCTCTGCTACTTCTATCTTACAACACAAGTTTACATATCAATGTCGGTTTATGTCTACAGGCCTTAAACCGGCTTTGGGCCCTGGGCCTTCATGAAGCGTCACCATCTGTCTTCATGGACTTCAGATATAGATGAACTACTTATGGGGTTAACCCGGCCTCTCCTGGCCGGTTTACGCCAAATGGTAATATCCCCAACATTAGGCCCCAGATTGATTTGAACTGGTTCATGTCAATCCTCAATACTTAAGAAAATTTCTTCTTCAACATCTTCACGTAATCTTGTAAACCGCCGTGACATCATCTTCTAGGATCATGGTAAACCACCGTGACGTCACCTGTCATTAACGAGCCTCCGACAATTGAGGCAACAGAGTTGTCACATATCCCATTTTTTGGGCTCCTCGATTCTCGCACCTGCCGCTTCTCCATTTACCTTATAAATAAGGCCGAGGAGTTCTTTTCACTTTTCCCCCCTCGTGCCTCTTCGCATTGCCTTCTTCCTCGCGCCGACCAACCCTTCGAGCTCCGCCGCCGCCGTCAGTCTTTGCATCTGCCTCAACAACGGCCGATGCATCAGCCTGATCGCACCAGAGAAACGCGGCGATCCTCCGCTGCTTCCTCATCACCAGTAAGTTCCTCTTCTCCTCACCCTAGATCCGCCATTAGGGTTCAGTGTTCGTCAGAGTTCTTCGAAGTTCTTGGAGCTGTTCTTCCCTGTTCCTCTTTAGTAACACCAATGGCTAGTTAGATCTGATATTTTCCAGTGCCCTTGTAGTTTAAACTCATTTTTCCTCGTTAGGGCATCTACTTTGTATAAACCTTATCTGAACTTTGCTGAACTATTCAAACAGTTGAAATTAGGTCAGAACATATTTTGATTTTCCAACGCACAGTAGATCTGAAATTACTATGCCAAGCTGTGAAACTTGTTTTTCTTTCACTTATGCCTCTTAGATCTGTATCTTCAATACCAGATTAGGCGGTTTAACTTCACAGAAAAAATGATGACCCGGTAGATACCATTAGTCCCCTGTTGAACCGCCAATGCATTACACTATTTCCATTGTCAGATTCCGGTTTACGAATAACCAAATCCGGTTTATCAATATGCTTGTATCCTTATATCGCTGTATAGTTGTCCACTATGAATCTTAAACCGGCAATAATCATGTTTCAGACTTCCATTGCCATGGCCAAGCAAGTCTATGAATGCAATTGGGCTCCTTCTTGAGTAACCGAAGAACAGTTAAACAATCTTGTTAAAACGGGCGCTTTAGCCAAGAAATTTGTCATCCACTGGAGGGTCCCTGGCCCGGAAAATCCTCCTACACCCAAGGATGGAGAGGTAGTCGTGTTTGCTGATCACCTCGGATGAGGTTTTAGCCCTCTCGGTTCAAAAATTTCCCGAGATGTACTAGCCAATTTTCAGCTGCGCCCTCAAGACATTGGTCCCAATTCTGTGACCAACATCTGCCACTTCCAAGTCTTCTGTGAGGTTTATCTGCAAGAGGAACCTACAATCAAACTGTTTAGGGATTTCTTTCACTTAAACCGTCGCACAGAGTTCTCGAATGGACCCATTACGGAACTGGGCGGAATGGCAGTTCAGAAAAGGAAAGAAGTCACCTTCCCTCATCCCAAACTCCACAGTCACCCCAAAGAATGGAACCAAACTTGGTTTTATTGCATGGATACATCTCCGCCTGATGAAAACCCCCTGCCGGGATACCGCCCTGAACGCCTGAGGAACACACATCCTTTTCCTCAGAGGTTAACTGCAAGAGAAAGGGCCAACTATGCTCCTCAATTATCAAAGCTTAGAGCCTTCATGGCAAACGGTTTGACAGGAGTTGATCTTGCTCGTTGTTGGATAAGCTGGAGTATTCTGCCCTTAAGCCGGCGCTCCGGTTTGATGTGTGAGTCTACGGGGAGTTTGAAGGATGCTCAGCGGCACATTGACATTCAGCTTACAGATGCAAAAGTCACTAAGGCTGTAAAAAAGATATTGAACGAACCGGAGGCTGTCTGTGCCCAAACCGGACTACTCCCTTTCTGCACCTTCAACAAACCACCAGCTGTAAGAATCATATAATCTTTTTATCTGAAGTTGCTTCTGTCCAAATATTCTCTGAAAGTGTGATTATTTTCTGACAGGGTGATGATCCGTTCTGGAACATGAAACCATCACAGGACAAACCGGCGAGGCCGCAACACAAACCGGTCAAGCCAGTTCGTCCAAAGACCAAGGTTGTTAAAAAACCTGCCAAGAAAAGGACCACTGCATCCTCCAATCTACCAGCTGATGACGATGTGGGTAATCCGGAACCAGAGGTAGAACTTGACTCTCTTGGTTCATTTTTCGTACATCTCATTGACAATGATTATTATCAGGACGACGCTGAAGGCAGTCATGCTGAGGACGTAGAGGTGACCATTCTTTCCTCCGATTCAGATCCTCTGCCAACATCAAAAATCCGTCGAGCAAACCAGAAAGTAAAATTTTCTCACCCTCTTGCTTATTTGGACCCAAACTTTCTTTTGAAGACGCGGCAGCACGAGGCTCGCCGTACAACCCGGCACAGCGGCCAGGTAGTTACCTCCGCCAGTTTACCGAACAGTCCGGTTCGGAGACGCCGATCAGAGGTCTCGTATCCCATTCATACTTCATACCCCAAAGTAGGTTGTTTCCGCCAGCCTCTTAACCCGTTTGATTCAAATTATCAGGGTACTTCTCACTCATCTTCTAGCAAGTCATCGGCCACACAGCTTCCACCCCTCAAAACAGTTCCTGGGTGAGCTATGCACGTGTCTTTATTCTTGATGTGTTATCTTTTCATACTATACTGATCCTCGTGTCTATCTTTTCTCAGCGCCAAGCCGAGACCCAGCAAGAAGGCTCGGTTAAGCAAACCGGTTGATGATAATGTAGCTGTTGAACCGGAAAAAATGCCAGATCCAGAAGAAACCGACGCTGACGACATGCTTAATGATCCGCCGCCTCAAGATCATGACTTCCTTGCCGAACAAGTGCAAGTTGACACTACAAGCCATGCAGACCGGCCAACCAGCCCTGTCCGAACTGATGACAAACCGGTCAGTCCAGTTAAGGATACTGACAAACCGCCAACTCCATTGAAGGCTGCTGATGACCAAGATGATGACATTATGATTACTGGCACCGGCCACACCACTCCTGGCAACCCTGTCGCTTTGTCAAAGCATACTGGTAAGGACGAGCTCTCTGCTATTGGCAAAGGCAAATGGAATGCCGATTTATCAAGCTACGCCCATCTCAATGCTCAAGACATTCACTCTCGCTTCTTGAACCATCTGTATACCAGCCGTGACTATGAACCTAGTTTGGTAAACTTGATGAAGGAGCGATATGAGGTAACTACTTTTTTCCTCTTTTGTCCAATTGCAGTTTATCAACTCCTAGTAGCCCCCAAGTAACGGTTTATGATACCAATCTAAACCGGACTTTTGTCATAACTTAACTTTGCATATTTAGCCTCCAGGGACCGGATTACTTCTTTATGATGAACCGGTTCCTTAAAATTTGCCATACTGCTCTTTCACCAGTATAGCCCCCAAGGGTCGGTTTAACTTTATAAAGATGAACTGGGACTGTATAAGAATTCCCATACCAACAGTTTTTGAGCAAACACACATTAGCCCCCAAGTGCCAAGATTAATACTTGTATTGTGCTTGGGACTTGTAAAAATTTCTGATAAGGAGCAAATATGCATTAGCTCCCAAGTATCAAGGGCATAACTTGTTATGTGCTTGGTACTTCAAATATGTACTGTCAACTCATTATGTATCTGTCTCTTTATAGGCTGAACTGAGCAAGAAGGAAAGCCAAACCGCTGATCTGCAAGAGAACATCAAGTCCCAACAGGCTGAAACTTCCAAAGCAAAAGATGAGCTGACGAGCGCCTTAGCCCCTATGGAAAAGCTAAAGGAGAGCTTCGCCAAGGAGTGGGCGGATTGGAACACAGAGAAATCCGCTTTGCGGAAAAGAGCTGAAGACGCAGAAGCAGCTCTCAAACCGGTGGTAGACGAGCTGACTGGTGTAAAGCGGCAGATACATGCCATGACTGCTGCTGTGTTCGGTAAGCATCCTTGCTTTATACTTTCAACATATCTTCACATGCGTTGCCGGTTTACTGATGTTTGCAATGATGCGGGAACTCGCATTAGTCATATGGGCTCTGATGTTCAGAAGAAGCTGAAGGCTGCCTACACGCTGATAGAACAACTGTATACCGGTGCCCAACGAATTATCTGCACCGCTTCTCACAATAAGCCGCCCACGACGTTAATCAAGGATACCTTAGACAGGCTATCTATGCTGTCTGCCCGGGTAGAAGAGCTAAAGAGGTCTGCTGCAAGGGCTGGCGCTCTGACCGCACTAACCCTGGCAAAAGCATGCGTGCCTGATCTTGATCCGACGGACGTGGCTAAAGGCTACCCAAGCTTAAAAGAAGACGGATCAGAATTTGGCACTGAAGATCTCCGCGCCATAAACCGGGAAGTACGTCCACTGGCTTGTCAACTTGCTGAAGAGGCTGATCTTTCATTTTACCAGGCGAGTTATGATACCAATAACAAGCGGGTTGTTGCACCAACTCCTGAGGCTCAAAACCTGATCCCTCCAATCCGTAAGCACACTTATGCCCCTGACATTGAACCGTCCACCCTTATAAGCGACGAAGCTGTGTTCCAAGCTTTAACTGGGATCGACTGGACAACTGTTGTCTTCCAGCCGCTGGGTAGAGACGAAGAAGATGAACCGGTGCAAGATGATCTGCAGCCGTCAGGTCAAGCTGATAAGCAATCATAATCCGGGGGCCGGTTTAGTCTTCCACGTGTTGTAATGCTTATTGAGAAACAATTATCCCTTTGGGCATTGAAACGCCTTGTAATAGGCTAGTTAAAACACTTGGTCTGTTATGCCTTCGTGCATATTTATCTGCAACTGATGCGTGCTAATCCGCCATGCTTAAGATATGATGTTCATAATCCATAGTTATTTGTTCAAGTTGTTCCTGCAGATAAGAAGCTTAAAGCGCCCTGGCGGTTTACCACCGGGCGGGTCATGATACCCAAATATATACATGACCAAGGTTTATAACCAAGGTTGTAAAAGATAACCAAATATGGAAATATATGATACCTGTGACCTTTAGGCATAGTGTTGGCTGACCAACCTTGTAATGAGGGTAATAACCCTAATCCGGAGTAGAAGTAACTCCTGTTATATGATGCCGGTTTACAATAAAACCATTCCGGGTTGTGATAAACACCGGTTTATTCCATACCGGTGACTTTGAGTCAAAACCAGACCGGGTTGATAGTCTACAGATTATAACTTGATCATGTACTGACAACTTGTAGTTGACAGCCTAACCGGGTTGATAAACACCGGTTTGAAAACATCACAAATCTTATCAAAAGAAAAAGAAACTTAGCAAAAGGCAAATAAAACCGTTGTAGTCGAGGCTTTTCACGGGCTGCCAGGCCCTAAATTCGACAGCAAAGAATCTCCAAAAAACATTGTGAGCTGTGCTCAATGGGTGCCTATGTTTGAGCTGTTGTTTTACAACACTCTCTTTGGCCCCGGATTGATGTGGCTTTGAGCCGATCAAGAGGTGTGACTGTGGTTCGGATATGACCAAGCCCCCAAGTGATGTTGTGGCATTGCGCCGATCAAGAAGTGTAGCTATGGTTCGGATACGACCAAGCCCCCAAGTGATGTTGTGGCATTGCGCCGATCAAGAGGTGTAGCTATGGTTCGGATACGACCAAGCCCCCAAGTGATGCTGTGGCATTGCACCGATGAAGAGGTGTAGCTATGGTTCGGATACGACCAAGCCCCCAAGTGATGCTGTGGCATTGCGCCGATCAAGAGGTGTAGCTATGGTTCGGATGCGACCAAGCCCCCAAGTGATCTAATATGAAGCTTTGAGAAGCTAAATCAAGGGGTAAACCGGACGCCGCTTTGTAAGCTCCATGTAACCACACATGATGTAAGAAAAACAATAGATACCCCGCTTTAGCTGAGGTTCCGGTTTATTATATTGATCATAATATATACAATGTCATAATATGTACATAAGCAGAGCCTATAGCTCAAGTGTAGTAAGGCCGAAGATGAGCAATATTCCACGGCCGGTTGGTCTCCTCCTCCGATTTACGTGAGTCTTTGCACTCTCGAACATTGATTAGGTAGTACGACCCGTTGTGTAGATTCTTGCTGACCACAAAGGGTCCTTCCCAAGGGGGGGATAGCTTCTGCATATCCGTCTGATCCTAGATGAGCTGAAGCACCAAATCACCTTCTTGAAAGGTTCTGGTTCTAACCCGGCGGCTATGATAACGATGCAGATCTTGCTGATAAATCGCCGAACGGGCTGCCGCCATGTCACGTGCCTCATCTAACAGGTCAAGAGCTTCCTGCCATGCATTCTCGTTGTCAGCTTCAACATATGCCGCTACACGAGGCGAGTCATGACGGATGTCACTAGGAAGAACTGCTTCCGCTCCATAAACCATGAAGAATGGTGTGTATCCTTTCGATCTGTTGGGTGTGGTATTGATGCTCCACAACACAGAAGGTAACTCCTCAACCCAACAACCCGGCGTCCGTTGCAAAGGAATCATAAGCCGGGGTTTGATGCCTCTCAAGATCTCTTGATTGGCCCTCTCCGCTTGACCATTGGACTGGGGGTGAGCCACTGATGACACGTCAAGCCGGGTGTGCTCACGTTGACAGAACTCCTTCATGGCACCCTTTGACAGATTGGTACCATTGTCTGTTATAATGGTGTGTGGAAAGCCAAACCGGAAGATCACCTTTTTGGTGAATTGAACCGCCGTGGCTGCGTCACACTTACTAACTGGCTCTGCCTCCACCCACTTCGTGAACTTATCAACTGCCACCAAAAGGTGGGTCTTCTTGTCCTTGGACCTCTTGAAAGGCCCAACCATATCCAGCCCCCAACTTGCAAACGGCCAGGTGATTGGAATCATCCTTAATTCTTCAGCCGGTACATGAGCGCGCCTTGAGAATTTCTGACAACCATCACATCTTTTGACCAAGTCCTCGGCATCAGCATGAGCTGTCAACCAATAGAAACCGTGACGAAACGCCTTGGCCACCAAAGATTTTGAACCGGCGTGGTGACCACAATCTCCTTCATGGATCTCACGCAAAATTTCATGGCCTTCCTCAGGAGACACATAGCGTTGAAACGCCCCTATCACACTGCAATGATGTAACTCTCCATTGATAATAGTCATGGACTTGGACCGCCGGGTTATTTGTCTGGCCAAGGTTTCATCCTCTGGTAACTCGCCCCGGTTCATATACACCAGATATGGAACCGTCCAATCTGGGATAACATGAAGATCCACCACCAACTGAGCCTCCGGATCAGGAACAGCCATATCCTCTTCACCAGGGAGCTTGACGGACGGATTATGCAAAACATCCAGGAAGACATTAGGTGGAACCAGTTTACGTTGGGAACCCAGGCGGCTTAAAGCGTCCGCCGCTTCATTCTTCCGCCGGTCCACATGATCCACCTGATAACCTTTAAAGTGACCTGCAACAATATCCACCTCACGACGATATGCTGCCAATAGTGGGTCCTTGGAATCCCAAGTGCCGGACACTTGTTGAGCCACCAGATCCGAGTTACCGAAGCACTTAACTCGGCTTAGGTTCATCTCCTTGGCCATCCGAAGACCATGGAGTAAAGCCTCATATTCGGCTGCATTGTTAGTGCAAGGGAACATTAAACGGAGAACATAACAAAACTTATCACCTCATGGGGAAGTTAATACGACTCCAGCCCCCGAGCCCTCCAATTGCCTGGACCCATCAAAATAAATAGTCCAATACGTGTGATCCGGCTTCTCCTCTGGCGCTTGTAATTCTGTCCAATCATTGATGAAATCCACAAGTGCCTGAGATTTGATCGCCGTTCGGGGTATGTATTTCAACCTGTGAGGCCCGAGCTCGATAGCCCACTTAGCAATCTGACCAGTTGCTTCCCTGTTCTGGATTATATCCCCCAAAGGAGCAGAGCTGACCACCGTGATGGGATGACCTTGGAAATACTGGTTAAGCTTCCGGCTTGCCATAAAAACCCCATACACCAATTTTTGCCAATGCGGGTACCTCTGCTTGGACTCAATAAGTACCTCATTGATATAGTAAACCGGCCGCTGAACCGAATATTCCTTTCCTGCCTCCTTGCACTCCACCACAATAGCCACACTAACAGCCCGAGCATTAGCTGCCACATATAGCAACAATGGTTCTTTGTCCACTGGAGCAGCGAGAATCGGCGGATTAGCCAGCTGCCGCTTTAAGTCCTCAAATGCTTGATTAGAGGCGTCACTCCAGACGAAGTTATCCGTTTTTTCAGCATCTGATATAAAGGGATGGCCTTCTCGCCAAGGCGACTGACAAACCGGCTCAACGCGGCAATCCGGCCTGCCAGGCGTTGAACATCATTGATACACTTCGGTTTGGCCAAGGAGGTGATGGCTTTGATCTTTTCTGGATTAGCTTCATTGCCCCTGTTAGACACCAAAAAGCCCAAGAGCTTGCCTGCAGGTACACCAAAAACACACTTGGCCGGATTAAGCATCATTTTATAAACCCGCAGGTTATCAAAGGTTTCCTTCAAGTCATCAATCAATGTCTCCTTCTTCCTTGATTTTACCACAATATCATCCACATAGGCGTGGACGAACTGTTTATGCAGACAATTCTGCACACATCGTTGATAAGTCGCCTGGGCACTCTTGATCGCAAAGGGCATGGACACATAGCAGAAGGCTCCAAAGGGAGTTATGAAGGTTGTCTTCTCCTGGTCCTTAACTGCCATTTTGATCTGATGATAACCAGAATATGCATCCAAAAAGCTTAAACGCTCGCAACCCGCCGTAGCATCAATAATTTGATCAATACGGGGAAGGGCAAAAGGATCTGCTGGACAAGCCTTGTTGAGATCTGTGTAGTCCACACACATACGCCAAGTGCCATTCTTCTTGAGGACCAGCACCGGATTAGCCAACCACTCAGGATGGAATACTTCAACGATAAATCCGGCCGCCAAGAGCCTGGCTACTTTTTCTCCAATAGCTTTGCGTCTTTCTTCATTGAACCGGCGGAGAAACTACTTGACCGGTTTATACTTGGGATCAACATTGAGAGGGTGCTCAGCGAGTTCTCTCGGTACACCAGGCATGTCAGAAGGCTTCCATGCAAAGATGTCCCGATTCTCACGGATGAACTCGATGAGCGCGCTTTCCTATTTTGGATCCAAGTTAGCGCTGATGCTAAACTGCTTGGACGAATCGCCAGGCACGAAGTCAACAAGCTTAGTCTCATCAGCCGATTTAAACTTCAGGGCCGGATCATGCTCTGTAGTTGGTTTCTTCAACGAAGTCATATCTGCCGGATCAACATTGTCCTTGTAAAACTTCAACTCTTCTGTTGCACAAACCGACTCAGCATAAGCCGCATCACCTTCTTCACACTCCAGAGCAATCTTGCGGCTCCCATGCACGGTTATAGTTCCCTTGTGACCCGGCATCTTGAGCTGCAGATAGACATAACAAGGCCGTGCCATAAACTTAGCATAAGCTGGTCGTCCAAATAGGGCATGATACGGACTGCTGATTTTCACCACTTCAAAGGTCAAGGTTTCTGATCTTGAGTCATGCTCATCTCCAAAAGCCACCTCCAGAGCTATCTTACCAACAGGATATGCCGACTTACCAGGCACCACACCATGGAACACCGTATTGGACGGTTTAAGATTTTTATCTGTTGATCCCATGCGATGGAAAGTTTCATAATAAAGTATATTGATACTGCTCCCTCCATCCATGAGTACCTTAGTGAACTTATAACCTCCCACCTGAGGTGCCACCACCAGAGCCAGATGACCCGCATTGTCAACCCGGGGTGGATGATCTTCTCTACTCCACACAATTGGCTGCTCGAACCAGCGCAAATAACAGGGCATCGCCGGTTCAACAGCATTCACCGCCCTTTTATGGAGCTTCTGATCGCGCTTGTACAAGCTAGTGGTGAAGACATGATACTGTCCGCTATTCAACTGCTTTGGGTTGCTCTGGTAACCCGACTGCTGATAATGCTGATTTCCCTGATGATTATAGCCACCTTGGTTACCCTCTTTACTTTGATTGTTATGTCCACCCTGATTACTGTGGAAGCCTGAACGGAATTTCCTCCACCATAACCCGGCCCATGAGAGCCGGGGCCCGAACCGCCTCCTGGTCCATGATCATACCGGAAAGAGTCAGAATTTTTGAACTCTTGCATGATGTAACAATCTTTCCAGAGGTGCGTGGACGGGTCCTCCTTCGTCCCATGCTTTGGACAGGGCTGGTTCAACAGATAAGACAAACGGTCCGGATTAGGACTTGGCCTTCCACCGCGCTGGGGCGGTTTACCCTTACGCCGCTGGCCCTTGTCGTGTGTATTAGTATTAGCCACAAAGTCTAAACCGTGGTCCGCCTTACGCTTGCCGCCGTTTCCATGACCCGCCGGGTTGTGGTGCTGCCCCTTGGCATTGCCGGTCCTTTTTCCATTCCCTGTCTTGTCATCGTCAGACTCGGGATCCTTGGTACTATCAGAGTCGGCATATTTCACCAGTGCAGCCATGAGGGTTCCCATGTCATTACAATAACGTTTGAGCCGTCCCAACTTCAACTTCAGGGGTTCAAACCGGTATTTCATTTTTCTTGAGAGGATGATCAGGCAAAGCATTAAGTAATTGGAGAAGCCTCCCCCAAGCTTGTGGGAGACTCTTTTTCAATTTGCACAAAATTATATATATATCCATTAAAGCAGCTTGTTTCTTATGAGCAGGGAAATATTTAGCAGAGAAGTAATAAATCATATCCTGGGGACTACGCACACAACCAGGATCAAGAGAATTAAACCATATCTTAGCATCACCCTTTAATGAGAACGGAAATATTTTAAGGATATAATCAATATTATCAGTTTCAATAACTTCATTCTCTCTAGCCCTAGCAAGTTGTTCATCAAGAAATTCACCAAGTGGCACAGTAGTATCAAGCATAGAAGTAGTTTCATCATAAGTATCATGCATAGCAGAAGTGGCATCATCAATAACATGCGACATATCAGAATTAATAGCAGAAGCAGGTTTAGGTGTCGCAAGCTTACTCAAAACAGAAGGTGAATCAAGTGCAGAGCTAGATGGCAGTTCCTTGCCTCCCCTCGTAGTTGAGGGATAGATTTTTGTTTTCGCATCTTTCAAGTTCTTCATAGTGACCAGAAGATATAAGTCCCAAGTGACTCAAAGAATAGAGCTATGCTCCCCGGCAACGGCGCCAGAAAATAGTCTTGATAAACCACAAGTATAGGGGATCGCAACAGTTTCCGAGGGTAGAGTATTCAACCCAAATTTATTGATTCGACACAAGGGGAGCCAAAGAATATTCTCAAGTATTAGCAGTTGAGTTGTCAATTCAACCACACCTGGATAACTTAGTATCTGCAGCAAAGTATTTAGTAGCAAAGTAATATGGAAGTAACGGTAACGGTAGCAAAGTAATTTTTTTGGGTTTTGTAGTGATTGTAACAGTAGCAACGGTAAAGTAAATAAGCGGAGAACAATATGTGAAAAGCTCGTAGGCATTGGATCGGTGATGGAGAATTATGCCGGATGCGGTTCATCATGTAACAGTCATAACATAGGGTGACACAGAACTAGCTCCAATTCATCAATGTAATGTAGGCATGTATTCCGAATATAGTCATACGTGCTTATGGAAAAGAACTTGCATGACATCTTTTGTCCTACCCTCCCGTGGCAGCGGGGTCCTAACGGAAACTAAGGGATATTAAGGCCTCCTTTTAATAGAGTACCGGACCAAAGCATTAACACATAGTGAATACATGAGCTCCTCAAACTACGGTCATCACCGGGAGTGGTCCCGATTATTGTCACTTCGGGGTTGCCGGATCATAACACATAGTGACAAGCATTAATCATAGCAAAGTCATAGCAACATAAATCTCAGAACATAGTGGATACTAGGGATCAAACCCTAACAAATCTAACTCGATTACATGATAAATCTCATCCAACTCATCACCGTCCAGCAAGCCTACGATGGAATTACTCACGCACGGCGGTGAGCATCATGAAATTGGTGATGGAGGATGGTTGATGATGACGATGGCAACGGATTCCCCTCTCCGGAGCCCTCCCGAGTGAGTTTAGGCTTGGCGGCGGCTCCGTATCGTAAAACGAGATGAATCTTTCTCTCTGATTTTTTTTCTCCCCGAACATGAATATATAGAGTTGGAGTTGCGGTCGGTGGAGCTCCAGGGGGCCCACGAGGGAGGGGGCGCGCCCCCCACCCTCGTGGAAAGGGTGTGGGCCCCCTGGCCTTGATTCTTTCGCCAGTATTTTTTATATTTTCCAAAAATAATCTCCGTTGATTTTCAGGTCATTCCGAGAACTTTTGTTTCTGCACATAAATAACACCATGGCAATTCTGCTGAAAACAGCGTCAGTCTGGGTTAGTTCCATTCAAATCATGCAAGTTAGAGTCCAAAACAAGGGGAAAAGTGTTTGGAAAAGTAGATACGATGGAGACGTATCAATGGGCTAGGAAGAACTTTCTTTAGTGTTGATATTTTGAAAGACATGGCTGCTTGTTGATATGCTTGAGTATTAAAATCTTCATGTTAAAACTAGACTATTGCTTTGAACCATATAAAAATCCAAATGTCCATGCTACAAAAGAAAAGAATATGTGATGAACATGTTAGGCAGCATTCCACATCAAAAAATCTGTTTTTATCAATTACCAACTCTAGGACGAGTAGGAATTAAGCTTGGGGATGCTGATACGTCTCCAACGTATCTATAATTTTTGCTTGTTCCATGTTGTTATATTATTATTGGATGTTTTACAATCATTTTATAGCAACTTTATATCATTTTTTGGGACTAACCAATTAACATAGTGCCCAGTGCCAGTTGATGTTTTTTGCTTGTTTTTTACTTGGCGGAATATCAGTACCAAACGGAGTCCAAACGCAGTGGAACTTTTTGGAGATTTTTTCTGGACCAAAAGACACCCAGTGGGCCAAAGAAGTACTAGAGGGTGGCCCGAGAGGAGCACAAGACACCTGGGCGTGCCAGGAGGCCTAGGCACGCCCAGGTGGGTTGTGCCCACCTTGATGACCTCCCGCACCGCCTCTTCGCCCTGTAAATTCCCAAATATTCCAGAAACCCTAGGGGAGTCGACGAAACACAATTCCAGCAGCCGCAAGTTCCAGAACCACGAGATCCAATCTAGACACCATCACAAAGGGGTTCATCATCCTCATTGGTGCCTCTCCGATGATGCGTGAGTAGTTCACCATAGACCTACGGGTCCGTAGGCAATAGGTAGATGGCTTCCTCTCTCTCTCTCTCTCTCGCTCTCTCTCTCTCTTTTGATTCTCAATACAATGGTCTCTTGGAGATCTATTTGATGTAAAAATTTTGCCATTGTGTTTGTTGCGATATGATGAACTTTGAGTTTATGATCAGATCTATATCCATGAATATTATTTGAGTCTTCTTTTGATCTCTTATATGCATGATTATTTATAGCCTCGTATTTCTTCTTTGAATATTTGGTTTAGTTAGGCCGACTAGGTCGATCTTTCTTGCCAAGGGAAGAGGTGCTTTGTGATGGATTCAATCTTGTGGTGTCCTTTCCCAGTGACAGAAGGAGCAGCAAGATACACATGTATCATTGCTATTAAGGATAACAAGATGGGGGCTATTCCTACATGAATAGATATCGTCTACATCATGTCATTGTTCTTATTGCATTACTCCGTTTCTCCGTGAACTTAATGAAGGAAATATGCCCTAGAGGCAATAATAAAGTTATTATTTATTTCCTTATTTCATGATAAATGTTTATTATTCATGCTATAATTGTATTAACCGAAAACTTAGTGCATGTGTGAATACATAGACAAACAGAGTGTCCCTAGTATGCCTCTACTTGACTAGCTCGTTCATCAAAGATGGTTAAGTTTCCTAGCCATAGACATGTGTTGTCCTTTGATGAACGGGATCACATCATTAGAGAATGAGGTGATGGACAAGACCCATTCGTTAGCTTAGCATTATGATCGTTTCAGTTTCATTGCTACTGCTTTGTTCATGACTTATACATGTTCCTCTGACTATGAGATTGTGCAACTCCCGAATACCGGAGGAACACTTTGTGTGCTATCAAACGACACAACGTAACTGGGTGATTATAAAGATGCTCTACAGGTGTCTCTGAAGGTGTTTGTTGAGTTGGCATATATCAAGATTAGGATTTGTCACTCCGTGTATCGAAGAGGCATCTCTGGGCCCTCTCGGTAATGCACATCACTATAAGCTTTGCAAGCATTGTGACTAATGAGTTAGTTGCGGGATGATGCATTATGGAATGAGTAAAGAGACTTGCTGGTAACGAGATTGAACTAGGTATGAGGATACCGACGATCGAATCTCGGGCAAGTAACATACCGATGACAAAGGGAACAATGTATGTTGTTATGCGGTTTGACCGATAAAGCTCTTCGTAGAATATGTAGGAGACAATATGAGCATCCAGGTTCCTCTATTGGTTATTGACCGGAGATGTGTCTCAGTCATGTCTACATAGTTCTCGAACCCGTAGGGTCCGCACGCTTAACGTTCGATGACGATTTGTATTATGAGTTATGTGAGTTGATGTACCGAAGGATGTTCGGAGTCCCGCATAAGATCATGGACATGACGAGGAGTCTCGAAATGGTCGAGACGTAAAGATCGATATATTGGAAGGCTATATTCGGACATCAGAAAGGTTCCGAGTGATTCGGGTATTTTTCGGAGTACCGGAGAGTTACGGGAATTCGCCAGGAGAAATAATGAGCCTTATTGGGCTTTAGTGGAGAGAGGGGAGAAGGGCCAAGAGGTGGCGCGCGCCTCCCCCCTGCCCAAACCGAATTGGACAAGGGGTGGGGGCGCTTCCCCCCTTCTTTCTCCCTCTCCTCTCTTTCCTTCTCTCCTACTCCGAATAGGAAACAGGAGGGGAATCCTACTTGGACTGGGGAGTCCTAGTAGGATTCCCCACACCTGGCGCGCCCCCCTTGGGCCTGCCACCTCTTCCATTCCCTCCTTTATATACATGGCCAGGGGACATCCCAAAGGCACTCAAGATTTGTCTTAGCCGTGTGCGGTGCCCCCCTCCACAGTTAGACACCTCGGTCATATCGTCGTAGTGCTTCGGCGAAGCCCTGCGCCCGTAACTTCATCATCACCGTCGCCACGCCGTCGTGCTGACGGAACTCTCCCTCGGCCTCAACTGTATCAAGAGTACGAGCGACGTCATCGAGCTGAACGTGTGCTGAACATGGAGGTGCCATACATTCAGTGCTAGGATCGGTCGGATCATGAAGACGTATGACTACATCAACCGTGGTTGATATAACGCTTCCGCTTTTGGTCTACGAGGGTACGTGGACACACTCTCCCGCTCGTTGCTATGCATCACCTAGATAGATCTTGCATGATCGTAGGAAATTTTTGAAATTACTGCGTTCCCCAACAGTGGTATCCGAGCCAGGTCTATGCGTAGATGTTATATGCACAAGTAGAACACAAAGAGTTGTGGGCGATAATAGTCATACTGCTTACCAGCATGTCATACTTTGATTCGGCGGTATTGTTGGATGAAGCGGCCCAGACCGACATTACGCGTATGCTTATGCGAGACTGGTTCTACCGACGTGCTTTGCACACAGGTGGCTAGTAGGTGTCTGTTTCTCCAACTTTAGTTGCATCGAGTGTGGCTACGCCTGGTACTTGTTGAAGGTTAAAACAGCACACTTGATGAAAAATCATTGTGGTTCTTGATGCGTAGGTAAGAATGGTTCTTGCTAAGCCCGCAGCAGCCACGTAAAACTTGCAACAACAAAGTAGAGGACGTCTAACTTATTTTTGCAGGGCATGTTGTGATGTGATATGGTCAAGACATGATGCTATTGTATGAGATGATCATGTTTTGTAACAGAGTTATCGGCAACTGGCAGGAGCCACATGGTTGTCGCTTTATTGTATGAAATGCAATCGCCATGTAATTGCTTTACTTTATCACTAAGCGGTAGCGATAGTCGTGATAGCAATAGTTGGCGAGACGACAGCGATGCTTCGATGGAGATCAAGGTGTCATGCCGGTGACGATGGTGATCATGACAGTGCTTTGGAGATGGAGATCAAAGGCACAAGATGATGATGGCCATATCATATCACTTATATTGATTGCATGTGATGTTTATCCTTTATGCATCTTATTTTGCTTAGTTTGGTGGTAGCATTATAAGATGATCTCTCACTAAATTTCAAGGTATAAGTGTTCTCCCTGAGTATGCACCATTGCGACAGTTCGTCGTGCTGAGACACCACGTGATGATCGGGTGTGATAAGCTCTACGTTCACATACAACAGGTGCAAGCCAGTTTTGCACACGCGGAATAACTCGCGTTAAACTTGACGAGCCTAGCATATGTAGATATGGCCTCGGAACACTGAGACCGAAAGGTCAAGCGTGAATCATATAGTAGATATGATCAACATAGTGATGTTCACCATTGAAAACTACTCCATCTCACGTGATGATCGGACATGGTTTTGTTGATTTGGATCACGTGATCACTTAGATGACTAGAGGGATGTCTATCTAAGTGGGAGTTCTTAAGTAATATGATTAATTGAACTTTAATTTATCATGAACTTAGTCCTGATAGTATTTGCATAACTATGTTGTAGATCAATAGCTCGCGATGTAACTCCCCGTTTATTTTTGATATGTTCCTAGAGAAAAATAAGTTGAAAGTGTATAGTAGCAATGATGCAGACTAGGCCCGTGATCTGAGGATTATCCTCATTGCTGCATAGAGGAATTATGTCCTTGATGCACCGCTAGGTGACAGAATTATTGCAGGAGCAGATGCAGACGTTATGAACGTTTGACAAGCTCGATATCATGACTACTTGATATATTAGTGCACCATGCTTTACGGCTTAGAACCGGGACTTCAAAAACGTTTTGAACAGGACGGAGCATACAAGATGTTCCAAGAGTTGAAATTGGTATCTCATACTCATGCCCGTGTCAAGAGGTATGAGACCTCTGACAGTACTTTGCCTACAAGATGGAGGAGAATAGCTCAACGAGTGAGCATGTGCTCAGAATGTCTGAGTACTACAATCACTTGAATCAAGTGGGAGTTAATCTTCCCGATAAGATAGTGATTGACAGAGTTCTCTAGTCACTATCACCAAGTTACTAGAACTTTGTGATGAACTATAATATGCAAGGGATAACGGAAACGATTCCCAAGCTCTTCGCGATGCTGAAATCGGCGAAGGTAGAAATCAAGAAAAAGCATCAAGTGTTGATGGTTGACAAGACCACTAGTTTCAAGTAAAAGGGCAAGGGAAAGAAAGGGAACTTCAAGAAGAATGGCAAGCAAGTTGCCACTCCCATGAAGAAGCCCAAAGCTAGACCCAAGCCTGAAACTGAGTGCTTCTACTGCAAAGGAAATGGTCACTGGAAGTGGAATTGCCCTAGATACTTGGCGGATAAGAAGGATGGCATAGTGAACAAAGGTATATTGGATATACATGTTATTGATGTGTACTTTACTAGTGTTTATAGCAACCCCTCGGTACTTGATACTGGTTCAGTTGCTAAGAGTAGTAACTCAAAACGGGAGTTGCAAAATAAACAGAGACTAGTTAAGGGCGAGGTGATGATGTGTGTTGGAAGTGATTCTAAGGTTGATAAGATCACCATCGCACACTCCCTTTACCTTCGGGATTAGTGTTGAACCTAAAATAAATGTTATTTGGTGTTTGCGTTGAGCATGAATATGATTAGATCATGTTTATTGCAATACGGTTATTCATTTAAGTCAAAGAATAATTGTTGTTCTATTTACATGAATAAAACCTTCTATGGTCATACACTCAATATAAATGGTTTATTGAATCTCGATCGTAGTGATACACATATTCATAATATTGAAGCTAAAAGGACAGTGCAACTTATTTGTGGCACTGCCGTTTAGGTCATATTGGTGTAAAGCGCATGAAGAAACTCCATGCTGATGGGTGATAACCCACAAGTATAGGGGATCGCAACAGTTTTCGAGGGTAGAGTATTCAAACCAAATTTATTGATTCGACACAAGGGGAGCCAAAGAATATTCTCAAGTATTAGCAGTTGAGTTCGTCAATTCAACCACACCTGGATAACTTAGTATCTGCAGCAAAGTATTTAGTAGCAAAGTAGTATGGAAGTAATGGTAACGGTAGCAAAAGTAATATTTTTGGGTTTTGTAGTGATTGGAACAGTAGCAACGGAAAAGTAAATAAGCGGAGAACAATATGTGAAAAGCTCGTAGGCATTGGATCGGTGATGGAGAATTATGCCGGATGTGGTTCATCATGTAACAGTCATAACATAGGGTGACACAGAACTAGCTCCAATTCATCAATGTAATGTAGGCATGTATTCCGAATATAGTCATACGTGCTTATGGAAAAGAACTTGCATGACATCTATTGTCCTACCCTCCCGTGGCAGCGGGGTCCTAATGGAAACTAAGGGATATTAAGGCCTCCTTTTAATAGAGTACCGGACCAAAGCATTAACACATAGTGAATACATGAGCTCCTCAAACTACGGTCATCACCGGGAGTGGTCCCGATTATTGTCACTTCGGGGTTTCCGGATCATAACACATAGTAGGTGACTATAGACTTGCAAGATAGGATCCAGAACTCACATATATTCATGAAAACATAATAGGTTCAGATCTGAAATCATGGCACTCGGGCCCTAGTGACAAGCATTAAGCATAGCAAAGTCATAGCAACATCAATCTCAGAACATAGTGGATACTAGGGATCAAACCCTAACAAAACTAACTCGATTACATGATAAATCTCATCCAACCCATCACTGTCCAGCAATTCTATGATGGAATTACGCACGCACGGCGGTGAGCATCATGAAATTAGTGATGGAGGATGGTTGATGATGACGACGGCGACGGATTCCCCTCTCCGGAGCCCCGAACGGACTCCAGATCAACCCTCCAGAGAGAGTTTAGGGCTTGGCGGCGGCTCCGTGTCATAAAACGCGCTGAATCTTTCTCTCTGATTTTTTTCTCCCCGAACACGAATATATGGTGTTGGAGTTGAGGTCGGTGGAGCTCCATGGGGCCCACGAGGTAGGGGGCGCGCCCCCTACCCTCGTGGAAAGGGTGTGGGCCCCCTGGCCTTGATTCTTTCGCCAGTATTTTTCATTATTTCCAAAAATAATGTCCGTGAAGTTTCAAGTCATTCCGAGAACTTTTGTTTCTGCACAAAGATAACACCATGGCAGTTCTGCTGAAAACAGCGTTACTCCAGGTTAGTTCCATTCAAATCATGCAAGTTAGAGTCCAAAACAAGGGCAAAAGTGTTTGGAAAAGTAGATACGACGAAGACGTATCACTCCCCCAAGCTTAAACCTTTGCTTGTCCTCAAGCAATTCAGTTGATAAACTGAAAGTGATAAAGAAAAACTTTTACAAACTCTATTTGCTCTTGTTGTTGTAAATATGTAAAGCCAGCATTCAAGTTTTCAGCAAAGATTATGAACTAACCATATTCACAATAACTCTTAGGTCTCATGTTTACTCATGTCAATGGCATAATCAACTAGCGAGCAAAATAATAAATCTCGGATGACAACACTTTCTCAAAACAATCATAATATGATATAACAAGATGGTATCTCGCTAGCCCTTTCTGAGACCACAAAACATAAATGCAGAGCACCTTTAAAGATCAAGGACTGACTAGACATTGTAATTCATGGTAAAAGAGATCCAGTCATACCCAATATAAATTAATAGTAATGGATGCAAATGACAGCGGTGCTCTCTAGCTGGTGCTTTTAAATAAGACGGTGATGACTCATCATAAAAGTAAATAGATAGGCCCTTCGCAGAGGGAAGCAGGGATTTGTAGAGGTGCCAGAGCTCGGTTTTGAAATAGAGATAAATAATATTTTGAGCGGCATACTTTCATTGTCAACATAACAACCAAGAAATGGCAATATCTTCCATGCTACACACATTATAGGAGGTTCCCAAACAGAATGGTAAAGTTTATACTCCCCCTCCACCAACAAGCATCAATCCATGGCTTGCTCGAAACAACGAGTGCCTCCAACTAACAACAGTCCCGGGGGAGTTTTGTTTGCAATTATTTTGATTTGATTTGCATAAAGCATGGGACTGGGCATCCCCGTGACCAGCCATTTTCTCGTGAGTGAGGAGCGGAGTCCACTCCTCTTGAGAATAACCCGCCTAACATGGAAGATACAGACAACCCTAGTTGATACATGAGCTATTCGAGCATACAAAACAGAATTTCATTTGAAGGTTTAGAGTTTGGCACATACAAATTTACTTGGAACGACAGGTAGATACCGCATATAGGAAGGTATAGTGGACTCATATGAAATAACTTTGGGGTTTAAGGAATTGGATGCACAAGCAGTATTCCCACTTAGTACAAGTGAAGGCTAGAAATAGACTGGGAAGCGGCCAACTAGAGAGCGACAACAGTCATGAACATGCATTAAAATTAATGAACATTGAGTGCAAGCATGAGTAGGATATAATCCACCATGAACAAAAATATCGTGAAGGCTATGTTGATTTGTTTCAACTACATGTGTGAACATGTGCCAAGTCAAGTCACTTCAATCATTCAAAGGAGGATACCACCCTATTATACCACATCACAACCATTTTAATAGCATGTGGGCACGCAAGGTAAACCATTATAAGCTCCTAGCTAATTAAGCATGGCATAAGTAACTATAATCTCTAATTGTCATTGCAAACATGTTTATTCATAATAGGCTGAATCAGGAACGATGAAATAATCATATTTAGAAAAACAAGAGAGGTCGAGTTCATACCAGCTTCTCTCATCTCAATCAGTCCATCATATATCGTCATAATTGCCTTTCACTTGCACGACCGAACGATGTGAATAATAATAATAGTGCGCGTGCATTGGACTAAGCTGGAATCTGCGAGCATTCAATAAACAGGAGAAGACAAGGCAATATGGGCTCTTGGTTAAATCAACAACAATGCATATAAGAGCCACTTCCACAATTTAATTATGGTCTTCTCCTATCGACCCCCAAAGAAAAGAAAAGAAATAAAACTATTTACACGGGAAAGCTCCCAACAAGCAAAAGAAGAACAGGAAATATTTTTTTGGGTTTTCTTTTTAATTACTACTACTACAGCAAGAAAATAAACTAGCTAAAAGCTATTACTAATTTTTTGGTTTTTCTTAAGGTTTTTCAAACACACAAGAAGAAAGCATGAAAAGAAAATAAACTAGCATGGATATTACAGTGAAAAAGTATAAGCACCGACAACTAGCAATGAGTGTGTGAACATGAATGTAATGTCGGTGAGAAATACGTGCTCCCCCAAGCTTAGGCTTTTGGCCTAAGTTGGTCTATTGTCACAGCTGGCCTGGCGGATATCCAAAGTTCTAGTTGGGGTCGTACTGAGATGCAGCCGTCATTGCATTGTGGGCTGCAGCTTGGAGGCGAGCTATCTCAGCCCTCCTCTCGTACTCGTTTGCCTCCTCCCTAGTTATGAAATATCTCCCCTTTGCCTGAAAGTCAAAGAAGGTAGAAGCAGGGAGAGCGACGTGATAGGTGCGTCGCCTGTCAAAGATTAGTCGGTACTGGAGGAACTGATCGTTCCTCTCAACAAAACGATGACGACCCATAGCCTCATAATCTAAATAAGCAGGAGGTAACTCAATATCATCCTCACGTATGGTTACACCAAGAAAATTAGCTAAACGGGTTGCATAAATTCCACCAAAGAAATCTCCATTAAATCTTTTATTATGCAACCTACGTGCAACAATGGCTCCCAAATTATAATGTTTATCTCCTAACACAGCACTCCTGAGAACACTGAGGTCAGGGACACACATGTTACATGCTTCATCCTTACCATTTATGCACCTACCTATGAAGAGAGCAAAATAATGTATAGCAGGAAAATGAATACTCCCTATGGTAGCTTGTGCTATGTCTCTGGATTCCCCCACAGTTATACTAGCAAGAAAATCTCTAAACTCGGATTTGCGAGGCTCGCTAGTACTACCCCATTGTGGAAGTTTGCAAGAAGTGGTAAAATCCTCTAAGTCCATAGTATAGGAATTTTCATAAAGATCAAACATGACAGTTTGAGAATTGCGTGACGATGAAAATTCAAACCTCCTCACAAAGGAACTAGTGAGATAGTGGTACTGACGGCACTTATCTGCCTCGAAGCTCACAAGATCAGCGTTACGCACATATGCGTTAAATTTATCCTTGAATCCTGCTTGATCCATGAAGTCCTCTAAAGGCCAGTCACAAGCCCGCACTGGAGCGTCCCTTGGTGGTTCATCGTCAGCATCGCGCATTGCAAGCATGGGTCCTTGCTTCCTTAAAGAGCCACCTTGGTACATTTTCCTAAACATATTTCGTCCTCTGAAAAATTTCTGAAAATTTTAGTAACTTCAAAATAAAAGTGAACCAAGCTCAACAAAATTGATAGCAACTACTCCTACAAGTGCCTAGAGACTATAACATGCATTAGAACTACTTGGAACCAAATAAATTTGACATGCAAGCTCAAGAACATGGTCACCTAGGCAGCACAAATTTGCAATGAATAAAGCACTAGAACAAAAACTAATTGGACCAATGGAGGAGTCACATACCAAGGATCAATCCCCAAAGCAGTTTTGTGAGAGGTGCTTTGAGCAAGGAGATTGAAAATCGCAGCAAAATGAGCTAGAACTCGTGCTTGAGCTGGATGGTGATTTTTTTGGGAGGAAGAAGAAGTGTGTGGGTGCAGGAATAAGTGGAGGGGAGCCACCATGGGCCCACGAGGTAGGGGGCGCACCCAAGGGGAGTGGGCGCGCCCTGGACCCTCGTGGCCAGGTGCCAGCTCCCCCTGATGTGTTCTTAGTGCCAAATATTCTCAAATATTCCAGAAAACATCATATTTCATTTTCAGGGCATTTGGAGAACTTTTATTTTTGGGGTATTTTTTTATTGCACGGATAATTCAGAAAACAGGCAGAAAATACTATTTTTGCTTTATTTCAACTAAATAACAGAAAGTAAAAGGAGGGTACAGAAGGTTGTGCCTTCTAACTTCATCCATCTCATGCTCATCAAAAGGAATCCACAAACAAGGTTGATCAAGTCTTGTTAACAAACTCATTCTGAATAACATGGAACCGGAGCAATTTCGAATAACACTATGTTACCTCAACGGGGATATGCACATCCCCTATAATAAGAATATCATATTTCTTCTTGACAGTAGGTAGAGGAAATTCAAAACCTCCAAAAATATTCGATGGAATTTTTCCAATAGAGTTGATACTATGAACTTGAGGTTGTTTCCTCGGAAAGTGTACCGTATGCTCATTACCATTAACATGAAAAGTGGCATTGCCTTTGTTGCAATCAATAATAGCCCCTGCAGTATTCAAGAAGGGTCTTCCAAGAATAATAGACATACTATCGTCCTCGGGAATATCAAGAATAACAAAGTCTGTTAAAATAGTAGCATTTGCAACCACAACAGGCACATCCTCACAAATACCGACAGGTATAGCAGTTGATTTATCAGCCATTTGCAAAGATATTTCAGTAGGTGTCAACTTATTCAAGCCAAGTCTACGATATAAAGAGAGAGGCATAACACTAACACCGGCTCCAAGATCGCATAAAGCAGTTCTAACATAATTTGTTTTAATGGAGCATGGTATAGTTGGTACTCCTGGATCTCCTAACTTCTTAGGTATTCCACCCTTGAAAGTATAATTAGCAAGCATGGTGAAAATTTCAGCTTCCGGTATCTTTCTTTTATTAGTAACAATTTCTTTCATGTACTTAGCATAAGGATTCATTTTGAGCATATCAGTCAAACGCATACGCAAGAAGATAGGTCTAATCATTTCAGCAAAGCGCTCAAAATCCTCATCATCCTTTTTCTTGGATGGTTTAGGAGTAAAAGGCATGCGTTCTGAACCCATGGTTCTCTTTCTTTACCGTGTTTCCTAACGTTGATTCTTTGATTGTGGGTTATCAAGATCAACAGTAGGTTCAGCTTCTACATCATTATCATTGGTAGGTTGAGCATCAACATGAACATTATCATTAACATTATCACTAGGTTCATGTTCATCACCAGATTGTGTTTCAGCATCAGAAATAGAAATATCATTGGAATTCTCAGGTGTGTCAGCAACAGGTTCACTAGAAGCATGCAAAGTCCTATCATTTTTCTTTTTCTTCTTTTTAGAAGGACTAGGTGCATTAATATTATTTCTCTGAGAATCCTGCTCAATTCTCTTAGGATGGCCTTCAGGATACAGAGGTTCCTGAGTAATTTTACCAGTTCTAGTAGCCACTCTAACAGAAAAATCATTATTCTTACTATTTAATTCATTGAGCAAATCATTCTGAGCTTTAAGTACTTGTTCTACTTGAGTGGTAACCATAGAAGCATGTTTACTAATGAGTTTAATTCACCTTTCACTCTAGACATATAATCACCCAAGTGTTCAATTATATAAGCATTGTGTTTTAATTGTCTACCAACATAAGCATTGAAGTTTTCTTGTTTGACAATAAAATTATCAAACTCATCTAAGCATTGGCTAGCAGACTTATAACAAGGAATATCACCTTCATCAAATCTATAGAGAGAATTTACCTTTACTACCTATGTCGGGTTATCAAGACCATGTGTTTCTTCAATAGGTGATGGATTAAAATCATGTATTTCTTCAACAGGAGGTAAATTAAGACCATGTATTTCTTTAACAAGAGCTAAATTCTTAACATCTTCAGCTTTTATACCTTTTTCTTTCATAGATTTCTTTGCCTCTTGCATATCTTCAGGACTGAGAAATAGAACAACCCTTTTCTTCGGAGTTGGTTTAAGAATAGGCTCAGGAGTTGGCTCAGGAAGTGTCCAATTATTTTCATTAGTCAACATATTATTCAATAGAATTTCAGCTTCATCTGGTGTTCTTTCCCCGAAAACAGAACCAGCACAACTATCCAGGTGGTCTCTGGAAGCATCGGTTAGTCCATTATAAAAGATATCAAGTATTTCATTTTTCTTAAGAGGATGATCAGGCAAAGCATTAAGTAATTGGAGAAGCCCCCCCCCCCAAGCTTGTGGGAGACTCTCTTGTTCAATTTGCACAAAATTATATATTTCCCTTAAAGCAACTTGTTTCTTATGAGCGGGGAAATATTTAGCAGAGAAGTAGTAAATCATATCCTGGGGACTACGCACACAACCAGGATCAAGAGAATTAAACCATATCTTAGCATCACCCTTTAATGAGAACGGCAATATTTTAAGGATATAATAGTAGCGAGTTTTCTCATCATTAGTGAATAGGGTGGCTATATCATTTAATTTAGTAAGATGTGACACAACAGTTTCAGATTCATAGCCATAAAAAGGATCAGACTCAACCAAAGTAATTATATCAGGATCATTAGAGAATTCATAATCCTTATTAGTAACTGATACGTCTCCGTCGTATCTACTTTTCCAAACACTTTTGCCCTTGTTTTGGACTCTAACTTGCATGATTTGAATGGAACTAACCCGGACTGACGCAGTTTTCAGTAGAATTGCCTTGGTGTTATTTATGTGCAGAAACAAAAGTTCTCGAAATGACCTGAAACTCCACGGAACTTATTTTTGGAAAATATTAAAAATACTGGAAGAAGAATCCACGTCAGGGGGGGCTCCACCTGTCCACGAGGGTGGGGGCATGCCCCCTGCCTCGTGGGCCCCCTAACGCTCCACCGACCTCAACTCCAACTCCATATATTCGTGTTCAGGGAGAAAAAAATTAGAGAGAAGGATTCATCGCGTTTTACGATACGGAGCCGCCGCCAAGCCCTAAACTCTCTCGGGAGGGCTGAAATGGAGTCCGTTCGGGCTCCGGAGAGGGGAATCCGTCGCCATCGTCATCATCAACCATCCTCCATCACCAATTTCATGATGCTCACCGCCGTGAGTGAGTAATTCCATCGTAGGCTTGCTGGACGGTGATGGGTTGGATGAGATCTATCATGTAATCGAGTTAGTTTTGTTAGGGTTTGATCCCTAGTATCCACTATGTTCTGAGATTGATGTTGCTATGACTTTGCTATGCTTAATGCTTGTCACTAGGTCCCGAGTGCCATGATTTCAGATCTGAACCTATTATGTTTTCATGAATATATGTGAGTTCTTGATCCTATCTTGCAAGTCTATAGTCACCTACTATGTGTTATGACCCGGCAACCCCGAAGTGACAATAATCGGGACCACTCCCGGTGATGATCATAGTTTGAGGAGTTCATGTATTCACTATGTGTTAATGCTTTGGTCCGGTACTCTATTAAAAGGACGCCTTAATATCCCTTAGTTTCCAATAGGACCCCGCTGCCACGGGAGGGTAGGACAAAAGATGACATGCAAGTTCTTTTCCATAAGCACGTATGACTATATTCGGAATACATGCCTACATTACATTGATGAATTGGAGCTAGTTCTGTGTCACCCTATGTTACGACTGTTACATGATGAACCACATCCGGCATAATTCTCCATCACCGATCCAATGCCTACGAGCTTTTCACATATTGTTCTTCGCTTATTTACTTTTCCGTTGCTACTGTTACAATAATTACAAAACCCAAAAATATTACTTTTGCTACCGTTACCGTTACTATCATACTACTTTGCTACTAAATACTTTGCTGCAGATATTAAGTTATCCAGGTGTGGTTGAATTGATAACTCAACTGCTAATACTTGAGAATATTCTTTGGCTCCCCTTGTGCCGAATCAATAAATTTGGGTTGAATACTCTACCCTCAAAAACTGTTGTGATTCCCTATACTTGTGGGTTATCAAGACTATTTTCTGGCGTCGTTGCCTGGGAGCATAGCTCTATTCTTTGAGTCACTTGGGATTTATATCTGTTGGTCACTATGAAGAACTTGAAAGACGCAAAAACAACAATTTATCCCCCAACTACGAGGGGATGTAAGGAACTGCCATCTAGCTCTGCACTTGATTCACCTTTTGTTTTGAGTAAGCTTGCGACACCTAAACCTGCTTCTGCTATTCAGTCTGATATGTCGCATGTTATTGATGATGCCACTTCTGTTATGCATGATACTTATGATGAAACTACTTCTATGCTTGATACTACTGTGCCACTTGGTGAATTTCTTGATGAACAACTTGCTAGGGCTAGAGAGAATGAAATTATTGAAACTGATAATATTGATGATAGTGATGATGAAGACTCTCCCCCTAATAAATATGAATTGCCTGTTGTGCCTGAGGGTTATGTTATGGATGAAGAAGCTGCTAGAGCTATTTTAGCTTGCAATGATAGATATGATCTTAAGAAGTTATTAGCTAAATGGAAGCAGCAATCTCTTAATCCTAGAATGAAACCTGACCCTGCTTTTGCTACTTCACCTATGTGTGTTACTGATAAGGATTATGAATTATCTATTGATCCTGATATAATTACTTTGGTTGAATCTGATCCTTTTTATGGTTATGAATCTGATACTGTTGTGGCACATCTTACTAAATTAAATGATATAGCCACCCTGTTCACTAATGATGAGAGAACTCGCTACTTCTATATCCTTAAAATATTTCCATTCTCATTAAAGGGTGATGATAAGATATGGTTTAATTCTCTTGATCCTGGTTGTGTGCGTAGCCCCAGGATATGATTTATTACTTCTCTGCTAAATATTTCCCTGCTCATAAGAAACAAGTTGCTTTAAGCGATATATATAATTTTATGCAAACTGAAGAAGAGAGTCTCCCACAAGCTTGGGGGAGGCTTCTCCAATTACTTAATGCTTTGCCTGATCATCCTCTTAAGAAAAATGAAATACTTGATATCTTTTATAATGGACTAATCGATGCTTCCAGAGATTACCTGGATAGTTGTGCTGGTTCTGTTTTCAGGGAAAGAACACCGGATGAAGCTGAAATTCTGTTGAATAATATGTTGACGAATGAAAATAACTGGACACTTCCTGAGCCAACTCCTGAGCTTGTTCCTAAACCAACTCCGAAGAAGAGAGGTGTTCTATTTCTCAGTCCTGAAGATATGCAAGAGGCAAAGAAATCTATGAAAGAAAAAGGTATTGAAGTTGAAGACGTTAAGAATTTACCTCCTATTGAAGAAATACATGGTCTAAATTTACCGCCTGTTGAAGAAACATATGACCTTAACTCATCACCTATTGAAGAAACTCATGGTCTTGATAACCCGACACAGGTAGTAAAGGTAAATTCTCTCTATAGATTTGATGAAGGTGATATTCCTCACTATAAGTCTGCTAGACAATGCTTAGAAGAGTTTGACAATTTTATTGTCAAACAAGAAAACTTTAATGCTTATTTTGGTAGACAATTGAAATACAATTCCGATATGCTTGAACACTTGGGTGATTATATGTCTAGAGTTAAAGGTGAACTTAAACTCATTAGTAAACATGCTTCTATGGTTACCACTCAAGTAGAACAAATACTTAAGGCTCAGAATGATTTGCTCAATGAATTAAATAGTAAGAATAATGACTATGCTGTTAGAGTGGCTACTAGAACTGGTAAAATGACTCAGGAACCTTTGTATCCTGAAGGCCACCCTAAGAGAATTGAGCAGGATTCTCAGAGAAATAATTTAGATGCACCTAGTCCTTCTAAAAAGAAGAAAAAGAAAAACGATAGGACTTTGCATGCTTCTAGTGAACCTATTGCTGAACCACCTGAGAATCCAAATGATATTTCTATTTCTGATGCTGAAACACATTCTGGTAACGAACATGAATCTAGTGATAATATTAATGAAGATGTTCATGATGATGCTCAACCTAGCAATGATAATGATGTAGAAATTGAACCTGTTGTTGATCTTGATAACCCACAATCAAAGAATCAACGTTACGACAAGAGAGACTTTGTTGCTAGGAAACATGGCAAAGAAAGACAACCATGGGTTCAGAAACCCATGCCTTTTCCTCCCAAACCATCCAAGAAAAAGGATGATGAGGATATGATTAGACCTATCTTTTTGCGTATGCGATTAACTGATATGCTCAAAATGAATCCTTATGCTAAGTATATGAAAGAAATTGTTACTAATAAAAGAAAGATACCGGAAGCTGAGATTTCCACCATGCTTGCTAATTACACTTTTAAGGGCGGAATACCAAAGAAACTTGGAGATCCAGGAGTACCAACTATAGCATGCTCCATTAAAAGAAACTATGTTAAAACTGCTTTATGTGATCTTGGAGCCGGCGTTAGTGTTATGCCTCTCTCTTTATATCGTAGACTTGACTTGAATAAGTTGACACCTACTGAAATATCTTTGCAAATGGCTGATAAATCAACTGCTATACCTGTCGGTATTTGAGAGGATGTGCATTTTGTGGTTGCAAACATCACTATTTTAACGGACTTTGTTATTCTTGATATTCCCGAGGACGATAGTATGTCTATTATTCTTAGAAGACCCTTTTTGAATACTGCAGGGGCTGTTATTGATTGCAACAAAGGCAATGTGACTTTTCATGTTAATGGCAATGAACATACGGTACGCTTTCCGAGGAAACAACCTCAAGTTCATAGTATCAACTCTATTGGAAAAATTCCATCGATTATTTTTGGAGGTTTTGAATTTCCTCTTCCTACTATCAAAAAGAGATATGATATTCTTATTATTGGGGATGTGCATATCCCGTTGAGGTAACATAGTGTTATTCGAAATTTCTCCGGTTCCATTTTATTCGGAATGAGTTTGTTAACAAGACTTGACCAACCTTGTTAGTGGATTCCTTTTGATGAGCATGAGATGGATGAAGTTAGAAAGCACAACCTTTTGTACCCTCCTTTTAATTTCTGTTATTTAGATTAAATAAAGCAAAAATAGTATTTTCTGTCATTTTTTGAATTATCCGTGCAATATAAAAATACCCCGAAAATAAAAGTTCTCCAAATGCCCTGAAATTGGAATATGATTTTTTCTGGAATATTTGAGAATATCTGGCACTGAGAACACAACAGGGGGAGCAAGCACCTGGACACGAGGGTCCAAGGCGCGCCCACCCCTACAGGGCGTGCCCCCTGCCTCGTGGGGCCACAGTGGCTCCCCTCCACTTATTCCTGCACCCACACACTTCTTCTTCCTCCCCAAAAAATCACCATCCAGCTCAAGCACGAGTTCTAGCTCATTTTGCTGTGATTTTCGATCTCCTTGCTCAAAGCACCTCTCACAAAACTGCTTTAGGGGATTGTTCCTTGGTATGTGACTCCTCCAATGGTCCAATTAGTTTTTTTTCTAGTGCTTTATTCATTGCAAATTTGTGCTGCCTAGGTGACCATGTTCTTGAGCTTGCATGTCAAATTTATATGGTTCCAAGTAGTTCTAATGCATGATATAGGCTCTAGGCACTTGTAGGAGTAGTTGCTATCAATTTTGTTGAGCTTGGTTCACTTTTATTTGAAGTTACTAAAATTTTCAGAAATTTTTCAGAGGAAGAATATGTTTAGGAAAATGTACCAAGGTGGTCCTTCAAGGAAGCAAGGACCCAGGCTTGCAATGCGTGATGCTGATGATGAACCACCAAGGGACGCCCAGTGCGTCCTTGTGAATGGCCTTCGGAAAACTTTATGGATCGAGCGGGAATCAAGGAAGAATTTAACGCGTATTTGTGTAACGCTGATCTTGTGAGCTTCGAGGGAGAAAAGTGCCGCCAATACCACTATCTCACTAGTTCATTTGTGAGGGGTTTGAATATTCATCTTCACGTAATTCTCAAACTGTCCTATTTGATCTCTATGAAAAATCTTACACTATGGACTCAGAGGATTTTACCAATGCTTGCAAACCTCCACAATGGGGTAGTACTAGTGAACCTCGCAAATCTGAATTTAGAGAATTTCTTGCTAATATAACTGTGGGGGAATCTAGAGATATAGCACAAGCTACCATAGGGAGCATTCATTTTCCTGCTATACATTACTTTGCTCTCTTTATAGGTAGGTGCATAAATGGTAAGGATGAAGCATGTCACATGTGTGTCCCTGACCTCAGTATTCTTAGGAGTGCTAGTTTAGGAGATAAATCTTATAATTTGGGGGCCAATGTTGCACGTAGGTTGCATCATAATAGATTTAATGGAGATTTCTTTGGTGGAATTTATGCAACCCGCTTAGCTGATTTTCTTGGTGTAACCATACGCGATGATGATATTGAATTGCCTCCTACTTATCTAGACTTTAATGCTATGGTTCACCATCAGGTTGTCGAGAGGAATGAACCACCTCTCCAGTACATACTAATCTTTGACAGGCGCCACGCCGTCAATATTGTGCTTCCTACCCCTACTCTCTTTGACTTTCAGGAAAAAGGGAGACATTACATAACCAGAGAGGAGGCGGAGGAGTATAGGAGGAGGGCTGAGATAGCTCGCCTCCAAGCTGCAGCACACGATGCAATGACCGCTGCATCTCAGTACGACCGTGGTTATAACTTTGGATATCCGCCAGGCCATCCGTGGCAATAAACCAACTTAGGCCAAAAGCCTAAGCTTGGGGGAGTACGTATTTCCCACCGACATTACATTTATGTTCACACACTCATTGCTAGATGTCGGTGCTCATACTTTTTCACTGTAATATCCATGCTAGTTTACTTTCTTTTTCTTGCTTTCTTCTTGTGTGTTTGATAAACCTTAAGAAAACCAAAAAAATTAGTAGTAGCTTTTAGTTAGTTTACTTTTCATGTTGTAGTAGTAATAATTAAAAAGAAGATGTCGTGGAATTGTCACGGCAGATGTCCTAGGGCTAGGACTTAGTCGTGGAGCCATCGCTACTAGGAAGCTTGAAGGGGTTATGCAGGACAAGGAACACGAGGGTTTATACTGGTTCGGCCCCTTACGGTGAAGGTAAAAGCCTACGTCCAGTTTGGGGTGATCTTGATTAGGGTTACGATCGCCGGGAGTTAAACAACTATGCCCGGCTCTCGAAGAGATTGTTGTCGCCCTTAAACCGCTGCCGGGTCGTCCCTTTATATAGGGAGGAACACACCCAGCAGCCCTTAGAGTCCCGGCCGGCTCATAAGAGTGTCCGGCTCGGACTCTAAACTATACTTGCCTTACGCTACAAGTTCTACTATAATAATGATTGTAACTACGGGCCTTAAGCCATATCCGGGTCTCAGCCCATCTCTGGCCCATCGTCTTGAACCTTGGCTCCGGGCTTCTGGCAACGACCGTACAAGTAACCCGGCCCCTCCTGGCGGGTGACTCTAAGGTCCATATCCTCAACATTAGGCCCCAGATTGATTTGAGCCGGTCATGTCAATCTTCAACTCTTCTGACAGAAAAAATCTCTGGCTTACCATTCATGTGAAGGCCGTAACCCGGAGTGACGTCATCCTCTGGACTCCGGATAATCCGCCATGACGTCATCCTCCATTAAGTCCGTTTTTTACTCCGCCAGATCCGCAACGGATCTTTGCTTTACTGTCATTCCAAAAATCGAGGCGTCATGGGGGGGGAGATAACCACGCCGTGGTCTCCTTGAATCTCACGCCCACTTATGACCTTGCCTTATAAATAGGCCGGCCCAACAGGCTCTTCTCACGCTCTCTTCTTCCTCCTCGCGCCGTCGCTCCTCTGCCCGAGCTCTGCCACTGCCGCCGCCGTCGCGCCCTTGATCTTCATCAACCCGGCCGCTGCATCACCTTGACTCGGACCAGATAACGGCGGCGACTTCCGCTCTTCCCCAACTCCGGTGAGTCTCCTCTGCCTTGCTAGAACAGATCTGTGGTAGAGTTCAAACAGTTCACCCGTGTTCTTCGCCATTGTCCGCAGGCTTTAGTAGTTCTTGTAATTGCCACCCTTGCTTGATCTCAGATATGTATAGACTTGCTGCAATAGTTGTTTATTACTCATTTCACCTGCAAAACACACTTCTTTCCACTGCATAAGATCTCCTTCGAGCTCAAGAACTCCCCTGCGTCCGCATTTTAGGTCTAGAAAATTTTCTTTGCTCCGACCATTTTGATCCAAAAAAGTTACGGTAGTATGTGAAATCTGTTTTACCACACTTAGTAAAAACTGCAATCATTGAATCTTGGCGGCTTACATTTCCGGCTTAAAGAAAACACGCGCCGTAGAACTTTCCGGTTTAAAGAGAACCATGCTCCGTAGAAACCTCCGGCTTAACTGTGGTAAAGCCGTAGATAACCAACTTACTCTGAATTCCCCTGTGGCTTAAATAACCCACTGTATCTGAATATATATCATTAGTCCCCTTTATAAGCCGCCATCTTAGCTTAAATGATAGATCCCCGGCTTATAATTAACCCGGAGACTTTTCTCTTTATCATAGACCACCAACCTTCACCATGCCTCCCAAGGCTCCCATCACTTGCAACTGGATGAGATCCAACGTCACTGACGAGACCTTGGCCAATTTCGTTAAGTCCGGATATTTGCCTAAGAAGGAAACCATGTCCTACCGTGCCCCTGACCCGTCGGAAGAGAGACCACAACCAAGGGACGGGGAGGTAGTGATCTTCGCAGACCATATGAGCCGGGGCTGCGCACCGCCCGGCTCAAAGTTCTTCAGGGACGTGCTCAACTTCTTTGACCTACGGCCTCAGGATATAGGACCCAACTCCATATCCAACATCTGCAACTTCCAAGTCTTTTGCGAAGTGTACCTTGGAGAAGAGCCCAGTTTACTGCTTTTCAGAGAGCTGTTCTACTTAAACCGCCAAAATGAGTGTGCCAACGGGCCAAGTCTGGAATTAGGCGGCATCTCCATCCAGCGGCGTAGGGACTGTCTTTTCCCTTATGCAGAGCCGCCGAGCCACCCCAAGGACTGGAATATGACTTGGTTCTACTGCCAAGATACGTCCCCGGCTGACGAGAACCCGCTGCCCGGCTTTCGCCCAACACGTCTAGAGCCGACTCATCCGCTATCGGACAAACTGACTGCAGCGGAACGCCAGCCTCTGCTTCCAACTATCAATAAGATCAAGGCCCTGCTAGTCAACGGTCTGAATGGGATTGACCTGGTCCGGGTCTGGATCTCATGGCGGGTGATCCCATTGAGCCGCCGCCCCTGCTTAATTTGTGAGTACACCGGGCGAAAAGATGACCCGCAGAGGCACAGTCGCAATGATCTTCCAGAAGACGTTGCAGAAGAAGAGACCAAGGCTCTGTTAAACGAGAGTCTGGCAGATTGTGGAAGGACCGGGTTAGCCCCCTTCTGCAAGACCAATCCAGCCCCAGCGGTAAGCCGCTGACTTTAACCTTTCAATTTCTTCTGCATGTAACCCTGATCTGAACTGTTTTAAGAATCAATCATTGTATCTTTCAGGCTGATGACAAATTCTGGCGGGTCAAATATGACCATGAAGCGGCCAAGAAGGCCAGGAAGGCGTAGAAAGCCGCCAAGAAAGCCGCCCCTCGCAAAAAGGGAAGCAGACCCACTGCTTCGGAGCTAATGCAATTAAGCGACAGCTCCGAGTCAGAGGTAACCCTTAAGCCTTTAAATTCTTGCTGTATTTGTTGTTTGCGGCTGTCCGCCTTATTAATACTCGCTTATTGACAGGATGACACCAGCGCCAGTAACCCGGTGGTTGAAGAGGTAACATCACTTTCCTCCGGCTCGGAGCCCTTGCCACAGCTGAAAGTCCGAAGGGTAACCCGGAAAGTAAGCTTTTCACATCCTTTAGCTCATCAAGACCCTCAATTTCTTTTGAAGCAACAGGTTCACGAAAGCCGGCGTCACACCCGGGCCCGCAAGGACACCGACCTCTCCGCCGGGTTACCCGACGCAACAAGGAAGCGTCGCACTGAGGTTTTTTCTCACTTGTACCCTTTTCATCCGTTGGCGGGCGTTATCCGTCAGCCACTCAACTCTTCTGACTCCAATTATCAGGAGACCTCCCCCTCTTCGGGTGACTCCATGCAGTCAAACCTGCCGGCCTTCAAGACTGCGCCCGGGTAACAACAATCTTCTTACATTACCTTTGTCTGTACTTACTCTTTGTATGCCTAACACTTCTGTCTTTTCAGCGCCCAAGCAAAGCTCACCAAAAGAGCGAAGAAAACCAGGTCAGCCGGAGTGCTAGACTTACCTGACCCGGAGGCGACGGCTCAAGAGCCGCCAGCTGCCTCCGCCCCCGAAGCCACCACTCCAATGGACACGGCGCCTGAGGCCCCTGCCCCGACTACCAAGGCAACAGCCGAAGCTTCGGTTAATCCGGAGGCCTCCGGCTCAGCTCCACCAACAGACGACCCGGACGTGGTAATCACCCGGACGGAATTCGTTGAGCCGGGGAGACCGACCGCGTTGGCCAAATGCTCCGCGAAGGGGGAGTTGCTGCAGCCCCACCGGGTGAACCTGGACCTCTCCGGCTACACCGACCTAAGTATTGGAGAGCTCGTCTCTGGCTACATCAGCCAAGTACACAAAAGTCAGGACGCCGAGGTCGCCATGGTCAACCAGATCCAACAAAAATCTGAGGTATCCTTCTGCTGTCTTCTTATTTACTGCATAGTTACCTTTGCCATGCTAGCCCCCAAGTCGACGACTTATGCATGAATATGTTGTAGACTTAGGTTCCGGCTTACTCAACTGAGCCGGCAATATGTAGATAGATACGTTCAATATGCATTAGCCCCCAAGTGCCAAGTGTCTTTGCTTGGAAAGCGCTTGGGACTTATATAATGACTATTAATAACCCGGAAATATATGCAGGCTGTTGGCAAGAAATTAGAGGCGGACCTTGCGGATCTCAAGAGCCGGCTGAAAATGCAGGAGATGGAGACCCGGAAGGCAAACGCCAAGTTTGTATCCAGCATCGCCACCCAAGAAAAATTGAAGACCGAGTTTGATGCTGAGAGAAAGGTCTGGGTCGAAGAAAAGGCCGCACTGGTGACCCGGGCGGAACAGGCGGAGAAGGCTCTCGCGGAGAAGACCGCCGAGCTCTCCGGCCTAAAGCGCCAGGTTTCCCAAATGGTGGCTGCTATCTTCGGTAAGTCGCCTCACCGGCTTTCATCAAGTTAGTATATGTCATGATTCATCCTTGTCACCGGCTTATCTGACTCTATTAAACAGGTCCCAGGAGCGCCAACCTCAACCAGAGCGGGGTCACCAAGTTAAAGGCCGTGTACACCCTGGTGGAACAGCTCTACACCGGGTCACGGCGTGCCTTAGCTATGGTGGCCCTATCCAACGAGGTGCCAACTCATCTGGCCAAAGTCCTGCGCCGGCTCGCTGTTCTGCCGCAACGGATCCAGGAGCTAGGACGAGCCTCCGTGAGAGCCGGAGCAATCGCCGCGCTGAGCTGGGCCAAGGCATTCCTGCCGGAGCTAGACCCGGCAGACATCGCCCTGGGTTACCCAAGCCTGAAGGAAGACGGCTCAGCCTTCGACCAGAGGGACTTCGCGGCGTGTGTGAAGGTTGTACGCTTGGTGGCCACCATCATCGGGAACGACACCGACTTAACCAAGTACCAGCCGGGTTACGATGCGGAGAATCAGAGGATTCCAACCCCTTGCTATGAAGCTCTCAATCTGATTCCTCCGGCTCGTCAGCACACCTTCGCCCCGGAGATTGACCCGGCCGGGTTAATTGACGAAGAAGCCCAGTTCGAAGCTCTCAGCGGCATCGACTGGAAATCATCCACCTTCGAGGTCTTAGGATCAGCCGGAGGAGAAGACAGGAATGAGCCGGGGACTTCAACCCAGCAGGCATCATAGTTTAGCTGGCGGGTTACCAAACATTGTTCCACCTTTTAGACATGAAGAGTTATTGTAATAGAGTAGGTGCAACAATTTATCTCTGCCGTGCCATCGTGCACGTTTTGAATGCGAAAGCCCTTTGAATTTGTCTCTTTGATGTTTCTCCGGGTCATAATCATTCCATTGCTTTTCTTAACCTCAAAAGGTGCCTTTAAGTATCTGCATGTAAAGGAAAATCACAAGTCTCGAGGCGGCTTACCGCCCTGAGATTCAGGTGTTTGAGATAAATAACCCGGAATATGAATCAAAAAAGACTGGTCCTTAATTATACTCTGAACATAGCCGTAACAATCACACTTAACAGCCTGTAAGTATACCTCCGGTTTAAATAACCCGGTGCAGTAAGTTGACACCAAAATCAAGCCGACACGTGAAACCCGGCCATGCACACCTCCGAGTAAATTTGTGAAAAAGCAGAAGAACTTAGGGGCTTCCGGTTCGAATACGACCAGAGACCCGGCCCCAAGGGGTTAAGCTAAGATTCGGATACGACCATATAGCCCCCAGTGGGTGTGGCGATGCCAATCAAGAGGGTACCGACAGCTATGTTCTCTTTGGTTCGAATACGACCCATGTTTGAACAAGAAGCCCCCAAGTGATTCTTAAAATTGTTTAACGACGCTGATTCGAATACGATCCACGTCGGTTCTCAGAGGGGTGAAACTATGATTCAAATATGACCAAAGGCAACCTCCCAATGAGCTCGGCACTTTTCCAATCAAATGGGTATCGACAGCTATGTTCTCTTTGGTTCGAATACGACCCATGTTTGAACAGGAAGCCCCAAGTGACTTTACTGCTTACGGCTAGATTCGAATACGATCATAAGCCGGATCCTCCTTTAAGTTAGCATGTAATCTTGTAATAAAAACAACACACGCATATTTGGAGGAGAAAAAAGGACAGAGGTCCTGCTTTATTACTTATCATAATATATACATGGCTGAGATAAATATGTACACTACGAGAGCCGGTAGCTCAAGTGTAGTAAGGCCGAAGCTGAGCTATGTTCCACGGTCGACGGGTCTCTTCCTCAGACTTACATGAATCTTTGTGCTCCCGAATGTCAATGAGGTAATATGACCCGCTGTGCAAGTTCTTGCTGACCACAAAGGGCCCTTCCCAAGGTGGGGATAACTTATGTGCATCTGTTTGATCCTGGATGAGCCGGAGCACAAGGTCGCCTTCCTGGAAGACCCGGGATTTGACCCGGTGGCTATGATAACGGCGCAGGTCTTGTTGGTAAATCGCTGAACGGGCTGCTGCCACATCACGCTGTTCGTCCAACAAGTCCAGAGCATCTTGGCGCGCCTGTTCATTATCCATCTCAACATAAGCCGCCACGCGAGGTGAATCGTGACGGATGTCGCTGGGTAGGACTGCTTCTGCTCCATAAACCATGAAGAAAGGCGTGAAGCCTGTAGACCTGTTAGGAGTAGTGTTGATGCTCCATAAGACGGAGGGCAACTCCTCCACCCAACAACCCGGTGTCCGTTGCAAAGGGACCAAAAGCCGGGGCTTGATGCCCTTCAGAATTTCCTGGTTAGCTCTCTCAGCTTGACCATTGGACTGAGGATGAGCCACTGAAGAAACATCAAGTCGGATATGATCTCGTTGACAAAATTCTTCCATAGCGCCTTTGGAGAGATTGGTGCCATTGTCAGTTATAATGCTGTGCGGAAAAACCAAAGCGGAAAATCACCTTTTTCATAAATTGAACCGCCGTGGCTGCATCGCACTTGCTAACTGGCTCAGCTTCCACCCACTTTGTGAATTTGTCAACTGCCACCAAGAGGTGGGTCTTCTTATCCTTGGACCGTTTAAAAGGCCCAACCATATCAAGCCCCCAGACCGCAAAGGGCCAAGTAATTGGGATCATCCTCAACTCCTGAGCCGGCACATGAGCTCGTCGTCAGAACCTTTGGCAACCATCACATTTACTGACCAAGTCCTCTGCATCAGCATGAGCCGTCAGCCAATAAAAACCATGACGGAAAGCTTTAGCTACAAGGGATTTTGAGCCGGCATGATGGCCACAATCCCCTTCATGAATCTCCCGCAAGATCTCTTGGCCTTCCTCAGGGGAGATACAACGTTGAAATGCCCCTGAAACACTGCGATGATGTAACTCGCCATCGATGACGATCATTGACTTAGCCCGCCGGGTTATTTTCCTGGCCAAAGTTTCATCCTCAGGCAACTCTCCCCGGGTTATATAAGCCAAATATGGCATTGTCCAGTCTGGTATGACATGAAGAGCCGCCACCAGTCGTGCCTCTGGGTCAGGGATAGCCAAGTCCTCCTCTGTAGGCAACTTAATCGAAGGGTTATACAGGACATCCAAGAAAGTGTTAGGCGGCACCGGCTTTCGTTGAGAGCCTAACCGGCTTAAGGCATTAGCCGCCTCGTTCTTCCTGCGATCAATGTGGTCCACTTGGTATCCCTGAAAATGCCCAGCAATGGCATCAACCTCACGGCGATAAGCCGCCATGAGAGGGTCCTTAGAATCCCACGTGCCTGACACTTGTTGAGCCACCAAGTCGGAGTCACCAAAGCACCTTACCCGGCTTAAGCTCATCTCCTTAGCCACCCGAAGACCGTGGAGCAAAGCCTCGTATTCAGCCGCATTGTTAGTGCAAGGAAACATCAACTGTAGCACATAATGGAACTTGTCACCCTTAGGGGAAGCCAATACAACGCCAGCCCCCGAGCCCTCCAGCTCTCTGGACCCATGAAAGTGAATAGTCCAATAAGTGTTATCCGGCTTTTGCTCAGGCACTTGTGACTCTGTCCAATCGTTGATGAAATCCACCAAAGCCTGAGATTTAACAGCAGTGCGCGGCACATATTTGAGGCCATGAGGTCCAAGTTCTATAGCCCACTTAGCAATTCTCCCTGTGGCCTCTCTGTTTTGAATAATATCGCCAAGAGGGGCAGAACTGACCACAGTGATGGGATGACCCTGAAAATAATGCTTAAGCTTCCGGCTCGCCATGAACACACCATATACGAGCTTCTGCCAATGCGGGTACCATTGTTTGGACTCAATGAGCACCTCGCTGACATAATAAACCGGCCGCTGAACCGGATGCTCCTTACCCGCCTCCTTGCGCTCCACCACAATAGCCACGCTGACGGCTCGCGCGTTTGCCGCCACATACAGTAGCAAGGGCTCCTTGTCAACCAGAGCAGCAAGGACTGGGGGCTCTGCCAGCTGCTTTTTCAAATCCTCAAAAGCGGTATTAGCTGCATCATTCCAGACAAAATTATCAGTTTTCTTCATCAACTGATATAAGGGCATAGCCTTCTCACCCAAACGGCTTATAAACCGGCTTAAAGCAGTGATGCGACCCGCCAAACGATGAACATCATTTATACACGCCGGCTTAGCTAGGGAGGTGATGGCCTTGATCTTCTCCGGGTTAGCCTCAATGCCTCTGTCAGAAACCAAGAAGCCCAACAGTTTGCCTGCAGGAACACCAAAAACACACTTGGCCGGGTTAAGCATCATCTTATAGACCCGGAGATTATCAAAGGTTTCCCTTAAGTCATCTATCAGAGTTTCCTCCTTGATGGATTTAACCACAATATCGTCCACGTAAGCGTGAACATTGCGCCCGATCTGTTTATGAAGACAATTCTGTACACAACGCTGGTAAGTCGCCTGTGCACACTTGAGTCCAAAGGGCATAGACACATAGCAGAAGGCTCCAAAGGGAGTGATGAACGCCGTCTTCTCCTGGTCCTTAACTGCCATCTTAATCTGATGATACCCAGAATAAGCATCCAAGAAACTTAAGCGTGCACAACCTGCCGTAGCATCAATGATTTGATCAATATGGGGGAGGGCAAAAAAATCAGCCGGACACGCCTTGTTCAAGTCCGTGTAGTCCACACACATCCGCCAGGTGCCGTTCTTCTTGAGTACGAGCACCGGGTTAGCCAACCATTCTGGGTGAAAAACTTCAACAATAAACCGGGCCGCCAAGAGCCGGGCCACTTCTTCACCAATAGCTTTCCGCCTCTCCTCATTAAACCGTCGAAGGAACTGTCTGACCGGCTTAAATTTCGGGTCAACATTGAGAGTATGCTTAGCGAGTTCTCTAGGTACACCTGGCATGTCAGAAGGCTTCCATGCAAAGATGTCCCTATTCTCACGGATGAACTTGATGAGCGCGCTTTCCTATTTTGGATCCAGGTTGGCACTGATGCTAAACTGCTGAGAGGAATCTCCTGGAACAAAATCAACAAGCTTAGTTTCATCAGCCGACTTAAATTTCATCGCCGGCTCAGTCTCCGTAGTCGGCTTCTTCAGAGAGGTCATGTCTGTTGGGTCAACATTTTCTTTGTAAAACTTCAACTCTTCTGTAGCACAAACAGACTCTGCATAGGCTGCATCACCTTCCTCACACTCCAAAGCCACTTTCCGGCTGCCGTGAACCGTAATGGTCCCATTGTGACCCGGCATCTTGAGCTGCAGGTACACATAACACGGCCGTGCCATGAACTTGGCGTAAGCCGGCCGTCCAAATATAGCATGGTATGGACTTCTTATCTTGACCACCTCAAAGGTTAACTTCTCCACCCTGTAGTTGTTCTCATCACCAAAAGCCACTTCCAATTCAATCTTGCCGACTGGATAAGCCGACTTACCAGGTACCACACCATGGAAGATAGTGTTTGACTGGCTGAGGTTCTTATCAACCAGCCCCATATGGCGAAAAGTCTCATAATAGAGGATGTTGATACTGCTGCCTCCATCCATGAGTACCTTTGTGAACTTATAACCTCCCACCTGAGGAGCCACCACTAAGGCCAAGTGGCCCGGGTTATCCACCCGGGGAGGGTGATCCTCCCTACTCCACACTATAGGCTGCTCAGACCACCGCAAGTAGCGTGGAATCGCTGGCTCAACAGCATTCACAGCCCTCTTGTGAAGCTTCTGATCTCGTTTGCACAAACTAGTGGTGAACACATGATATTGTCCACCGCTAAGCTGCTTTGGGTTGGTCTGATAACCCCCCTGCTGCTGTTGATGACCCTGACCAGACTGTTGATTAGAGCCCCCTTGACCGTTCTGAGGACCGGAATTTGAGCCGCCGCCCGGGCCATGAAAGCCACCGGCGCCTGAGCCGCCGCCCGGGCCATTGTAGCTCTTAAAGGCCTTCATGATCGTGCAATCCTTCCACAGATGAGTCGCTGGCTTCTCGCTAGAGCCATGCCTTGGACAAGGTTCATTCAACAGCTGCTCCAGCGTTGGACCGTACCCGCCGCCTCGGGGAGGGGGCCTCCCGTTGCGTCGCTGGTTATTACCTTGGGAGTTGGCGTTGGCTACAAACTCTAGGCTGCCATCGGCCTTACGCTTGCCTCCTCCTTGGTTCCCCGGGTTAAACTGAGGAACCTTGCCATTGCCGTTCTTCTTTCCCTTCCCTGTCCTTTCATCATCTGAAGGGGGATCCTTGGTACCATCGGAATCGGCGTATTTGACAAGAGCCGCCATTAGGGTACCCATATCGGTGCAGTCGCGCTTAAGCCGCCCCAGTTTCATCTTAAGGGGCACAAAGCGACAGTTTTGTTCCAACATTAAGACTGCAGAGCCAGCATCCATCTTATCTGATGAATGTATGATCTCCTTGACCCGGCGAACCCAATGGGTCGTGGATTCACCCTCCTGCTGCTTACAGACAGTCAAATCCACAATTGACATAGACTGCCTACAGGTACCTTTGAAGTTTTGAATGAACCGGGCTTTCAGCTCAGCCCAAGACCCAATGGAGTTCGGTGGTAGCCCTTTCAACCACGTGCGGGCAGTTCCATCTAACATCATGGTGAAATATTTGGCCATGGCCGCCTCGCTGACCTCTAGCAATTCCATAGCCATCTCATAGCTCTCAACCCAGGCTGCAGGCTGTAAGTCAGCTGTATAGTTAGGCACCTTCCTAGGGCCCTTGAAGTCCTTAGGTAGACGTTCATTACGGATAGCTGGCACCAAACAAGGGACACCCCCGGTCCTGGTAGGGATACCCACATCAACGGAAGTCATCGGATAAGCCGGGGGGGTCTGGTAAGCCGTCAATTGAGGCACCTGCTCTGCCTCTTGTCGTGCTTGGTCTGCTGCATAAAAGGCTCCATTATGAGCCGGGCCATGGCCAGGGGGCGGGTCATGGCGTCGGACATTACTTGAGCCGGTTGCTGAGACCATGTGCTGGCTGTAACTCGGGCTCTGGCCTGGACGAGGGGTCGAGTGGATCCTGTCCCGGCTGTAGGAGTACGCCTCTTGCTGTGCCAGTGCCGTCTGCAGGAGCTCCCTGACCCGGCGGGTTTCCATGGCCGCCGGAGAGTCGCCGTCAACGGGGAGAGCCGCCAGTCGTGCTGCCGCAGCTACCATGTTCTCCAGCGGGTTATCGTAATGACCCGGGGGTATTGGCACGTATTGAGGCGAGGCAGGGGGCACCTGGGGAGGCCCCATCACTCGTGGCTGAATGAGGGGTCCAGACCCGGGCGCAATGACCCCTGGCGGGTTACTGGACCCTGCACCTGGCGTGATGAAGAGATTGTGTGGATCGTAAACCGGCGGGAGTCGAGACTGGGCCTTCTGATGCCTCCTTCTCATGACCTCGTTGGCCGCGTTCTGATCCATCGTGAGTTGGAAGGACTGCGCCTGAATCAGCTGAGCCCGGGCGTCGAGAGCCGCCTGCTCCGCAGCCAGCCTGATCCCTTCCGCTGCAAGATCCTCTTTAGCTTTTATCAAATCCAATTTTAACTGTGCCACCTCCGCATCATGCTGAGCTTGATTCGCCGGGTCAACCGTGGCAGTTAACAGGGCCGTCATCTTGTCCGTGAGATCCATCAGCACCTGAGCCGGAGAAGGCACCGGGTTTCCCGATCCAGCAGCGGGGTTTTGAACAGGCTGCGCACCAGCCATAAAAACTCCAACCTGACTTGGCGGCTCAAAAAGGTCCGGAATACTGTCGCCGTCGGAACCACCCATGAGCCTGCCATCTTGAAGTTGGTACAACGAGTTTGATTCATCGGTGGCCGACTCGCCGTCAGAGCCGGCGGCCGCCTCATCACCAGACCCAGATGGATCAGAGGGCCCTCCATGGATGCACCCCACAAAGGCGCGCCTTAAGGCAGGCCGGGCCCGGGCGGGTCGTGCACGCTGAGCCGTTTCGATGAGGTCGGCGCAGAGATCCGGCTCGGGGCCCAGCTCACCAATCTTGCCAATGAAGACATGAATTCCGCCAAAGGGGACCCGGTACCCGTACTCAATTGAGTCGGCGTCGGGGCCCCAGTCCGCATCGTCGATGTAGAGCTTGCCGCGACAACTCTTGGTCATCCGGCCCACAGCGTATCCCTTGAGCCCTTCGAAGCTGCCCTTCAAGAACTCAAATCCACCGTGCGCTGGCCCCACGGTGGGCGCCAACTGTCGTGGAATTGTCACGGCAGATGTCCTAGGGCTAGGACTTAGTCGTGGAGCCATCGCTACTAGGAAGCTTGAAGGGGTTATGCGGGACAAGGAACACGAGGGTTTATACTGGTTCGGCCCCTTACGGTGAAGGTAAAAGCCTACGTCCAGTTTGGGGTAATCTTGATTAGGGTTACGATCGCCGGGAGTTAAACAACTATGCCCGGCTCTCGAAGAGATTGTTGTCGCCCTTAAACCGCTACCGGGTCGTCCCTTTATATAGGGAGGAACACACCCAGCAGCCCTTAGAGTCCCGGCCGGCTCATAAGAGTGTCCGGCTCGGACTCTAAACTATACTTGCCTTACGCTACAAGTTCTACTATAATAATGATTGTAACTACGGGCCTTAAGCCATATCCGGGTCTCAGCCCATCTCTGGCCCATCCTCTTGAACCTTGGCTCCGGGCTTCTGGCAACGACCGTACGAGTAACCCGGCCCCTCCTGGCGGGTGACTCTAAGGTCCATATCCTCAACAGAAGACCCAAAAATATTTCCCGTTCTTCTTTTGCTTGTTGGGAGATTTCCCGTGTAAATAGTTTTATTTTCTTTCCTTTGGGGGTCGATAGGAGAAGACCATGATTAAAATTGTTGAAGTGACTCTTATATGCATTATTGTTGATTTAACCAAGAGTCCATATTGCCTTGTCTTCTCCTGTTTATTGAATGCTCGCAGATTCCAGCTTAGTCCAATGCACGTGCACTCTTATTATTATCCACATCATTCAGTCGTGCAAGTGAAAGGCAATAATGACGATATATGATGGACTGATCGAGATGAGAGAAGCTGGTATGAACTCGACCTCTCTTGTTTTTGTAAATATGATTAGTTCGTCGTTCCTAATTCGGCCTATTATGAATAAACATGTTTGCAATGACAATTAGAGATTATAGTTGCTTATGCCATGCTTAATTAGCTATGAGTTATAATGGTTTACCTTGTGTGCCAACATGCTATTAAAATGGTTGTGATGTGGTATGATGGGGTGGTATCCTCCTTTGAATGATTTAAGTGCAACTTGGCACATGTTCACGCATGTAGTTGAAACAAAATCAACATAGCCTTCACGATATTTATGTACATGGTGGATTATATCCTACTCATGCTTGCACTCAATGTTTATTAATTTTAATGCATGTTCATGACTGTTGTCGCTCTCTAGTTGGTCGCTTCCCGGTCTTTTGCTAGCCTTCACTTGTACTAAGCGGGAATACTGCTTGTGCATCCAATCCCTTAAACCCCAAAGTTATTCTATATGAGTCCACTATACCTTCCTATATGCGGTATCTACCTGCCGTTCCAAGTAAATTTGTATGTGCCAAACTCCAAACCTTCAAATGAAATTCTGTTTTGTATGCTCAAATAGCTCATGTATTAACTAGGGTTGTCCGTATCTTCCATGTTAGGCGGGTTATTCTCAAGAGGAGTGGACTCCGCTCCTCACTCACGAGAAAATGGCTGGTCACCGGGATGCCCAGTCCCATGCTTTATGCAAATCAAATCAAAATAATTGCAAACAAAACTCCCCCTGGGACTGTTGCTAGTTAGAGGCACTCATTGTTTCGAGCAAGCCATGGATTGATGCTTGTTGGTGGAGGGGGAGTATAAACTTTACCATTCTGTTTGGGAACCGCCTATAATGTGTGTAGCATGGAAGATATCGCCACCTCTTGGTTGTTATGTTGACAATGAAAGTATGCCGCTCAAAATAATATTTATCTCTATTTCAAAACCGAGCTCTAGCACCTCTACAAATCCCTGCTTCCCTCTGCGAAGGGCCTATCTATTTACTTTTATGTTGAGTCATCACCCTCTTATCAAAAGCACCAGCTGGAGAGCACTGCTGTCATTTGCATCCATTACTATTAATTTATATTGGGTATGACTGGATCTCTTTTACCATGAATTACAATGTCTAGTAAGTCCTTGATCTTTAAAGGTGCTCTGCATTTATGTTTTGCGGTCTCAGAAAGGGCTAGCGAGATACCATCTTGTTATATCATATCATGATTGTTTTGAGAAAGTGTTGTCATCCGAGATTTATTATTATTGCTCGCTAGTTGATTATGCCATTGATATGAGTAAACATGAGACCTAAGTGTTATTGTGAATATGGTTAGTCATAATCTTTGCTGAAAACTTGAATACTGGCTTTACATACTTACAACAACAACAAGAGTAAACAGAGTTTGTAAAAAATTTTCTTTATCACTTTCAGTTTATCAACTGAATTGCTTGAGGACAAGCAAAGGTTTAAGCTTGGGGGAGTTGATACGTCTCCGTCGTACCTACTTTTCCAAACACTTTTGCCCTTGTTTTGGGCTCTAACTTGCATGATTTGAATGGAAGTAACCCGGACTGACGTTGTTTTCAGCAGAATTGCCATGGTGTTATTTATGTGCAGAAACAAAAGTTCTCGTAATGACCTGAAACTCCACGGAACTTATTTTTTGAAAATATTAAAAATACTGGAAGAAGAATCCACGTCAGGGGGGCCTCCACCTGTCCACAAGGGTGGGGGCGCGCCTACCCCCCTGGGCGCGCCCCCTGCCTCATGGGCCCCCTGACGCTCCACCTACCTCAACTCCAACTCCATATATTCGTGTTCGGGGAGAAAAAAATCAGAGAGAAGGATTCATCGCGTTTTACGATACGGAGCCGCCGCCAAGCCCTAAACTCTCTCGAGAGGGCTCATCTGGAGTCTGTTCGGGGCTCCGGAGAGGGGAATCCATCGCCGTCGTCATCATCAACCATCCTCCATCACCAATTTCATGATGCTCACCGCCGTGAGTGGGTAATGCCATCGTAGGCTTGCTGGACGGTGATGGGTTGGATGAGATTTATCATGTAATCGAGTTAGTTTTGTTAGGGTTTGATCCCTAGTATCCACTATGTTCTGAGATTGATGTTGCTATGACTTTGCTATGCTTAATGCTTGTCACTAGGGCCCGAGTGCCATGATTTCAGATCTGAACCTATTATGTTTTCATGAATATATGTGATTTCTTGATCCTATCTTGCAAGTCTATAGTCACCTACTATGTGTTATGATCCGGCAACCCCGAAGTGACAATAATCGGGACCACTCCCGGTGATGACCATAGTTTGAGGAGTTCATGTATTCACTATGTGTTAATGCTTTGGTCCGGTACTCTATTAAAAGGAGGCCTTAATATCCCTTAGTTTCCAATAGGACCCCGCTGCCACGGGAGGGTAGGACAAAAGATGTCATGCAAGTTCTTTTCCGTAAGCACGTATGACTATATTCGGAATACATGCCTACATTACATTGATGAATTGGAGCTAGTTCTGTGTCACCCTATGTTATGACTGTTACATGATGAACCACATCCGGCATAATTCTCCATCACCGATCCAATGCCTATGAGCTTTTCACATATTGTTCTTCGCTTATTTACTTTTCCGTTGCTACTGTTACAATCATTACAAAACCCAAACATATTACTTTTGCTACCATTACCGTTACTATCATACTACTTTGCTACTAAATACTTTGCTGCAGATATTAAGTTATCCAGGTGTGGTTGAATTGACAACTCAACTGCTAATACTTGAGAATATTCTTTGGCTCCCCTTGTGTCGAATCAATAAATTTGGGTTGAATACTCTACCCTCGAAAACTGTTGTGATTCCCTATACTTGTGGGTTATCAGTAACAAAGATAGGTGAAGTAGCATAAGCAGGATCATATTTCATTCTAGCATTCAGATTTTTTTGTTTCAGCTTAGCTAATAATTTCTTAAGATCATTTCTATCATTGCAAGCAAGAAAGTCTCTAACAGTTTATTCATCCATAACATAGCCCTCAGTCACAATAGGCAATTCATATTTAGGGGGGGAATCTTCATCATCACTTTCATCAGTATTATCAGTTTCAATAATTTCATTCTCTCTAGCCCTAGCAAGTTGTTCATCAAGAAATTCACCAAGTGGCACAGTAGTATCAAGCATAGAAGTAGTTTCATCATAAGTATCATGCATAGCAGAAGTGGCATCATCAATAACATGCGACATATCAGAATTAATAGCAGAACCAGGTCTAGGTGTCGCAAGCTTACTCAAAACAGAAGGTGAATCAAGTGCAGAGCTAGATGGCAGTTCCTTACCTCCCCTCGTAGTTGAGGGATAAATTTTTGTTTTCTCGTCTTTCAAGTTCTTCATAGTGACCAACAGATATAAATCCCAAGTGACTCGAAGAATAGAGCTATGCTCCCCGGCAACGGCACCAGAAAATAGTCTTGATAACCCACAAGTATAGGGGATCGCAACAGTTTTCGAGGGTAGAGTATTCAACCCAAATTTATTGATTCGACACAAGGGGAGCCAAAGAATATTGTCAAGTATTAGCAGTTGAGTTGTCAATTCAACCACACCTGGATAACTTAGTATCTGCAGCAACGTATTTAGTAGCAAAGTGTCGGTGAGGAACGACACCTATGGGATCACAAGAATCCCTACTACGGTTGCCGGGGCGCGGGGTTGCAAGAAGAGCAGGATCAGTAGCCAGCACAAGGATCGTTTACCCAGGTTCGGGCCGCGAGGATGCGTAAAACCCTAGTCCTGCTTTGGTGGGTGTATTTCAGAGAGTTCTTGAGCTCTCAAACTAGCTGTGGTGAGTGCGTGGTTCGAAAGAGCCGAATCCTTCTCCAGTATGCCATGGGCCTCCTTTTATAGTCGAAAGGGGCTGCCACAGTGGCATACAGGAGGTGGAAAGGCGTACAGTATTGCGAGCTTATCGCTCGTATTACAGGACAAGACACATTTAATGCGCCACTGAGGTGTCCCCTAGCTTTATCAGGGACGGGGGCGAGGCCCGTCCCGTCCGTCGCCGCTACTCCTCGCTTCGACATGCGCCCTGGCCAGCGATGCGTGCGGCGCCATGTAGGTAGGCAGGCAGCTGAGGTGGCGCGGTGGTAGGGTCTTCACGAAGATCTGCATGCCGCCACGCATGCGCCTGCTGAGTTGGCCTAGAAGCTGCATGTTGCAACGCAGGTGCCTGCCCAGCTGGTTTGGGTTGGCAGCTGCATGCGAACGGCGGCGGAGATTTGGTTGGTGCGGGCCTGGCGGCGGCCCTGCTGGCGCCCTCGGTGAGGGCCTTGCCGGGTGGCCCGGCAAGGGTCTTGCCGTGGCACACTGTCGTCCCCGGCAAGGATCTTGCCGGGGGTCTTGTGGCTTTCCTCGGCAAGGATCTTGTCGAGGATAGTCGTCTTCTAATCCTCATCTGATCTTGGGTGTTCCTTGTCTTCACAAAGATCTGCGTGCCACCATGGAGGTGCCTCCCGAGCCCTGGCCCAACGTGATGTCGGAGACCGTGGGCTCAAGGGTGGCTCGCTCTGTTGGTGTGGGGCAAGCTGCCCCGGCAAGGGTCTTGCCGGGGCTGCTGAGGCAGTCCCCGGCAAGGGTCTTGCCAGGGGAAACTGCTCCGCCCCTCTGCCTCTTTGCGTTCTTAGTCTTGGCGTTGCTCTGGCTGCCTTGGGCTTCGGTTTTGCCTTGGTTCACCTCCCCTGCTCTGCTTGCTGTGACCGTGGGCGCGGCTCCGACTGCCCGTGCCCAGGTAAAGGGGTACAAAAGTGCGCCCCTCCTTTTGTACACCAACACAAAGTAGTATGGAAGTAACGGTAACGGTAGCAAAAGTAATATTTTTGGATTTTGTAGTGATTGCAACAGTAGCAACGGAAAAGTAAATAAGCGGAGAACAATATGTGAAAAGCTCGTAGGCATTGGATCGGTGATGGAGAATTATGCCGGATGTGGTTCATCATGTAATAGTCATAACATAGGGTGACACAGAACTAGCTCCAATTCATCAATGTAATGTAGGCATGTATTCCGAATATAGTCATACGTGCTTATGGAAAAGAACTTGCATGACATCTTTTGTCCTACCCTCCCGTGGCAGCGGGGTCCTAATGGAAACTAAGGGATATTAAGGGCTCCTTTTAATAGAGTACCGGACCAAAGCATTAACACATAGTGAATACATGAACTCCTCAAACTACGGTCATCACCGGGAGTGGTCCCGATTATTGTCACTTCAGGGTTGCCGGATCATAAAACATAGTAGGTGACTATAGACTTGCAAGATAGGATCAAGAACTCACATATATTCATGAAAACATAATAGGTTCAGATCTGAAATCATGGCACTCGGGCCCTAGTGACAAGCATTAAGCATAGCAAAGTCATAGCAACATCAATCTGAGAACATAGTGGATACTAGGGATCAAACCCTAACAAAACTAACTCGATTACATGATAAATCTCATCCAACCCATCACCGTCCAGCAAACCTACGATGGAATTACTCACACACGGCGGTGAGCATCATGAAATTGGTGATGGAGGATGGTTGATGATGACGACGGCGATGGATTCCCCTCTCCGGAGCCCCGAACGGACTCCAAATCAGCCCTCCCGAGAGAGTTTAGGGCTTGGCGGCGGCTCCGTATCGTAAAACACGATGAATCCTTCTCTTTGATTTTTTTTCTCCCCGAACACGAATATATGGAGTTGGAGTTGAGGTCGGTGGAGCTCCATGGGGCCCACGAGGCTGGGGGCGCGCCCCCACCCTCGTGGAAAGGGTGTGGGCCCCCTGGCCTTGATTCTTTCGCTAGTATTTTTCATTATTTCCAAAAATAATCTCCGTGAAGTTTCAGGTCATTCCGAGAACTTTTGTTTCTGCACAAAGATAACACCATGGCAATTCTGCTGAAAACAGCGTCAGTCCGGGTTAGTTCCATTCAAATCATGCAAGTTAGAGTCCAAAACAAGGGAAAAAGTGTTTGGAAAAGTAGATACGACGGAGACGTATCAATGGGCTTTTGGAATCACTTGATGCTTGCGGACCATGCCTCATGGGCAAGATGACTAAGACTCCGTTCCGGAACAATGGAGCAAGCAACTGACTTATTGGAAATAATACATACTGATGTATGTGGTCCGATGAGTGTTGAGGCTCGCGGCGGGTATCATTATTTTCTGACCTTAACAGATGATTTGAGCAGATATGGGTATATCTACTTGATGAAACATAAGTCTGAAACATTTGAAAAGTTCAAAGAATTTCAGAGTGAAGTGGAAAATCATCGTAACAAGAAAATAAAGTTTCTACGATCTGATCGCGGAGACGAATATTTGAGTTACGAGTTTGGTCTTCAATTAAAACGATGTGGAATAGTTTCACAAACTCATGCCAGCTGGAACACCACAGCATAATGGTGTGTCCGAACGTCATAACCGTACTTTATTGGATATAGTGCAATCTATGATGTCTCTTACCGATTTACCACTATCGTTTTGGGGTTATGCATTAGAGACAGCTACATTCACGTTAAATAGGGCACCGTCTAATCCGTTGAGACGACGCTGTATGAACTATGGTTTGGCTAGAAACCTAAGCTGTCGTTTCTTAAAGTTTGGGGTTGCGATGCTTATGTGAAAAAATTTCAACCTGATAAGCTCGAACCCAAATCGGAGAAGTGCGTCTTCATCGGATACCCAAAAGAAAATGTTTGGTTATCCTTCTATCACAGATCCAAAAGCAAGATCTTTGTTGCTAAGAATGGATTCTTTCTAGAGAAGAAGTTTCTCTCGAAAGAAGTGAGTGGGAGGAAAGTAGAACTTGATGAGGTAATTGTACCTTCTCCCGAATTGGAAAGTAGTTCATCACAGAAATCAGTTCCAGTAATGCCTACACCAATTAGTGAGGAAGTTAATGATGATGATCATGAAACTCCAGGTCAATTTACTACCGAACCTCGTAGGTCAACCAGAGTACGTTCCGCACCAGAGTGGTACGGTAATATGGTTCTGGAAGTCATGTTACTAGACCATGACGAACCTACGAACTATGAGGAAGCGATGATGAGCCCAGATTCCGCAAAATGGTTTAAGGCCAGGAAATCTGAGATAGGATCCATGTATTAAAACAAAGTATGGACTTTGGTGGAATTGCCCGATGATCGGCAAGCCATTGAGAATAAATGGATCTTCAAGAGAAATACGGACGCCGATGGTAGTTTTAGTATCTACAAAGCTCGACCTATCGCGAAAGGTTTTCGACAAGTTCAAGGTGTTGACTACGATGAGTTTTTCTCACTCGTAGCGATGCCTAAGTCTGTCCGAATCATGTTAGCAACTGCCGCATTTTATGTAATCTGGCAAATGGATAAACAAAACTGCATTCCTTAATGGATTTATTAAAGAAGAGTTGTATATGATGCAACCAATCCTAAAGGTGCTAACAAAATATGCAAGCTCCAGCGATCCATCTATGGACTGGTGCAAGCATCTCGGAGTTGGAATATACGCTTTGATAAGTTGATCAAAGCATATAGTTTTATACAGACTTGCGGTGAAGCATGTATTTACAAGAAAGTGAGTGGGAGCACTATAGCCTTTCTGATAAGTATATGTGAATGACATATTGTCAATCTGAAATGATGTAGAATTTTCTAGAAAGCATAAATGAGTGTTTGAAAGGGGTTTTTCAAAGAAAGGCCTCGGTGAAGCTGCTTACATATTGAGCATCAAGATCTATAGAGATAGATCAAGACGCTTGATAAGTTTTTCAATGAGTACATACCTTGACAAGTTTTTGAAGTAGTTCAAAATGGAAACGTCAAAGAAAGAGTTCTTGCCTGTGTTGCAAGGTGTGAAGTTGAGTAAGACTCGAAGCCCGACCACGGCAGAAGATAGAGAGAGAATGAAAGTCATTCCCTATGCCTCAGCCATAGGTTCTATAAAGTATGCCATGCTGTGTACCATACCTATTGTATACCCTGCCCTGAGTTGGGCAAGGGAGTACAGTTTTGATCTAGGAGTATGTCGGGACCCCGATTCCAAGTCACACCGATCTAGCCTGTAACACCTCATATCACTTTGCGGCCTCATGCACGGTATTCCCACGGGTGTCGCCTTACCATGGCCGGGACCGTTTGCGCCTTTTGGCTCACGTATATGACAGTGTCGCTAGCATCCATATGACAGAGAACCCGGGCCGACATGGCTAGTCGTGAACCCAAAGCGGCACTAACGTATGGGGACAGGCATACATGAATCAACATCGAACGTGTCGGTCAGCAGCGTGCGAATCCGGGCTGTAGCGCTGGGCTAACAGGACTCCGGGAACCCGGGCTGTAGCAGGCTAGGCAGGACTCCGGATGTCACCGCGTGACATTTCCCCGAAGGGACAGACACCGGAACGATATGAAACACATGCCGGCCAGTCAAGTGTCCAGAGCAGTAGTGCTGGGCTAGCAGGACTCCGGTGAACCGGGCTGTAGCGGACTACTATGGCTCAAGGAGGCACTAGACTACATTTCCCCATAAGAGAGGCTGCTAAGGATAGACAACTAGATTGTCGGATCCCACACATACCAAGCATTTCAATCATACACACAATATGCTCGATATGTGCAAATACAACATGGCATCACAACAAGACTCTACGACTCAGAGTATTTATTCATTAGGCTCCGAAGAGCCAGATATTACAAACATGGGTCTCATGACCCAACATTCAGAGCATACAAGTCAAACACATGCGGAAGCTTAACATGTCTGAGTACAGACATCTACAAATGAAAAAGGCTGAGAAGCCTGACTATCTACCAGATCCTGCCGAGGGCACAAGATCGTAGCTGAGGTATCAAGCTAAACGTCGAAGTCCACACGGAACTACTAGCGAGACTGACGTCTCTCTGCAAAACATAAAATAGGCAAACGTGAGTACAAATGTACCCAGCAAGACTTACATCAGAACTAGCTACATATGCATCGGTATCAACAAAGGGGTGGTGGAGTTTAACTGCAGCAAGCCAGCTTTGACTCAGTGGCTATCCTGAACTACGACTGCAAGCAACTCTTTTGAGGTGGCGCACACGAGTCCACATATTCACCATATCAATACTCCACTATGGACCCGCTCCCGTCTCCCTACGAGAACGCCATCCATAGCACTCACGCTTATCTTGCGCATTTTAGAGTATCCACTTTCACTTGTCTATGAACTGTTATAGGCAACCCAGAAGTCCATTTTCGCGGACACGGCTATTCGAATAGATCATATTAACCCTGCAGGGGTGTACTTCGACACACACGCTCTCACCACTTACCGCTGTTTACACGACATGTACTCGGCAACCTTCAAGCGGAGGCCCAGCGAGGGTGTCGGCCACAGCCTACCTAAACACTCAAGTCTCTAGTCCAGGTTTATCGCCTATTCAGGTTCCATCCGCAGGGAGTCCGGCCGAGGTTTCCACATACGGCCCCGAACGATGTGTGCAGGGTTCCCGAGACACCAAACGGGCGCCCGGTACACCGTGCCACGTGCCTACCGCATCACAGCCCACCCCTCCGGTCAGCGCTGCCCACGGCCTCCAGCATACTACAAACACCAGAAACTACTTGCAACTCCTGGACAGAGGACAAGGGTGATTAAGAAGCCGAGAGGGTCCATTGGTTTCGGGCCCAATGCGTGGTAGTAACTGTATCATGGATCACAAACACAGAACTCAGTTCCTGAGGACGGCTTCAATGAGACAACCCACCATGTACTCCTACATGGCCTCTCACCGTTACCTTTACCAAATCGTGTTCACACACTTAGCTCACACACAGCAGGACATGTTCTCAACTTTCCAATTCATCCCCGATGAATCAGACCTGACACAACTCTAAGCAATAGCAGGCATGACAAACAAGCATGAATGAGTAGGCACATCAGGGCTCAAACAACTCCTACTCATGCTAGTGGGTTTCATCTAATTACTGTGGCAATGACAGGTCATGCAGAGGATAAGGGGTTCAACTACCGCAACAAGTAATCAGTTGAATCGTTGTTGTCCTAATGTAGTAAAGAGAGCAGGAGCGAGAGAGTGGGATTGTATCGGAATGAACAAGGGGGTTATGCTTGCCTGGCACTTCTGAAGATAGCATTGAGTCTTCATTAGTGTCATCGAACTCATCGTCGGAAACACGGCTATCGAGAGGGGACAATACCGACAACAGAGAGGAAACACAATCAATGCAATGCACAATATGATGCATGATCATGACATGGCAATATGAATGTGTTTTGAGCTAATGCACCTAGCAACATATTAAATGGAGTTGGTTTGAACCTTAGGTTCAAATTCAAACTCCATATAAGACATTTCAGATGCCATTTATTTTAATTGTCATATACAGTGGCTGTAAGTTGTTCAAACATGCATGAGGATGCCAGAAACAGATTCTTTGGATTTTTCTGATAATTTTTCATATATAAATCATTTCATTTGGAGCTACAGTTGAATTTCTATGAATTTTAGAAGTTAGGGCATTTTCTGGAATTTTCTGAATTATTTTTAATCCAGAAAATGATTTTCTGCGTCAGCCTGACGTCAGTGTGACGTCAGCAGGTCAACAGCGCTGGCCAGGGTCAAACCTAACGTGTGGGGTCCACACGTCAGTGACACAGGGGTTAATCTGGTTTAACTGTTCTAAACTGAAACTTAACTAGAGTTAGTTAGGGCGTGGGGCCCATATGTCAGTGACCCAGGGTTCATTAGCTTAGTGCTAATTAGTGGTTAGTCCGGCGTTTAGCCGCCGGCGGCAGCAGACGCAGCGGGGCACTCGAGCGCGGGCTGTGGTGCCCCGTTCGCAGCGTGGCTGGGCTCGTTCGAGAGCCCAGACCAGCGCGCGTCGGGCGGCGGCGCCAGTCGGGCCTGGGGTGGCCGGAGGCGATGGCGAGGGGCTCGACCGCGGCGGCCGGAGCTCGGGCGCACTCGGGAACGGGGCTGCGGTGGCCGTGGAGTGGCGTGCTTAGCTCCTACGGCACCTACGCGGCGCGGTGAGCACGTGGGTGTGCTCGGTTGGGAGCTATGATGACTGTGGCCACGGCGGCGAGAAGCTCGGGCGGCGGCGTGGTTCGGTGCTCGTGGGGAACGGTGCTACGGCAACCAAACGGGGAGCAGGGTTAGGGGGAAATGACCGGGTGCTCACCGCGGTCACGAAGAGGTTCTCGGCGAGCTCGGGGAGGCACGGACGGCGTCGGAATTTGGCGGCGGCGATGCACGGCCGTGCGCGGAGACGACGGGTCGATGGCGAGGCGACAGGGCGTCCGGCGATGCTCGCATTGAGGGGGAGCTTCAAGGCGTCGAGGCGGAGCTCGTGGACTCATCGGCGGGGCAAGGGGTGGCCGGTGGCCATGGCTACGGCGAGCGGCGGCTGCGGCTGCGCTCGGGTGAGTGCGCGCGAGAGGGACAGGGGAAGGGAGAGAGTGCAGCGAGTGAGGGAGAGGAGACAGGGGCTTCGGGGCGTCGTCGTGGCGTCCTCAGAAGAGTCGGGCGTCGCGGTGGAAGCAGGAGCTGGCGCGCGCGCGCGGCGACCACGCGCCCCTGCTCCTACTGGCAGGAGGAGGAAGGCGACAAGAGCCGGGGAGGTGGGCTGGCCTAGCCACTTGGGCTGCAGGTAAGGCCCAGGTAAGGTTCTCTCTCTCTTCTGTTTTCTTATTTGTTTTTGTTTTCTAATTATTTTGATCTGTTTTGAATTAGTAAAAATACTAACTCATTTTGTAAAATCCTGATAAAAAATTGTGGGCACTTTTGAAAATATTTCCAACAGCCCTCAACTAGTTTCAGAATTATTAGAGCGTTTAAAATATTTATAGGATTTAAATGCCCCAATTCAAATACAATATGAGTTAATTCAAAAATCCAAAAATGACCTAGAAATATGTTTATCATTTTTGGCAGAGGTTTTTACCTTTATCAAAAATCATGAACTTTTCTAAAGGGCATTTGGGTTCATTGAAAATATTGTTTACTTGAACCTAGTTGAATGCATTTGGTGCTAGGGTTTCAACATCCCCATTTCAAGTTTCTTTGAAAATTAAACATGATGACATGAGGAACAAGCAAAGTCAAACAAGGGCTGATCTGGGGCTGTGACAGAGTAGATCACTGGACAGCGGTCAAAATTATCCTTGGAGGACTAAGGAAATATTTCTCGGTTATGATGGTGATAAAGAGTTCGTCGTAAAGAGTTACGTTGATGCAAGCTTTGACACCTATATGGATGACTCTAAGTCACAATCCGGATACATATTGAAAGTGGGAGCTATTAGCTAAAGTAGCTCCGTGGAAAGCATTGTAGACATAGAATTTTGCAAAATACATAAGGATCTGAATTTGGCAGACCCGTTGACTAAACTTCTCTCACAAACAAAACATGATCACACCTTAGTACTCTTTGGGTGTTAATCACATGGCGATGTGAACTAGATTACTGACTTTAGTAAACACTTTGAGTGTTGGTCACATGGCGATGTAAACAATGGGTGTTAATCACATGGTGATGTGAACTATTGGTGTTAAATCACATAGCGATGTGAACTAGATTATTGACTCTAGTGCAAGTGGGACACTGAAGGAAATATGCCCTAGAGGCAATAATAAAGTTATTATTTATTTCCTTATTTCATGATAAATGTTTATTATTCATGCTAGAATTGTATTAACCGGAAACTTAGTACATGTGTGAATACAAGACAAACAGAGTGTCCCTAGTATGCCTCTACTTGACTAGCTCGTTAATCAAAGATGGTTAAGTTTCCTACCCATAAACATGTGTTGTCATTTGATGAACGGGATCACATCATTAGAGAATGATGTGATGGACAAGACCCATTCGTTAGCTCAGCATTATGATCATTTCAGTTTCATTGCTACTGCTTTGTTCATGACTTATACATGTTCCTCTGACTATGTGATTGTGCAACTCCCGAATACCGGAGGAACACTTTGTGTGCTATCAAACGTCATAACGTAACTGGGTGATTATAAAGATGCTCTACAGGTGTCTCCGAAGGTGTTTGTTGAGTTGGCATATATCGAGATTAGGATTTTTCACTCCGTGTATTGGAGAGGTATCTCTGGGCCCTCTCGGTAATGCACATCACTATAATCCTTGCAAGCATTGTGACTAATCAGTTAGTTGCGGGATGATGCATTACGGAATGAGTAAAGAGACTTGCCGGTAACGAGATTGAACTAGGTATGAGGATACCGGCGATCGAATCTCGGGCAAGTAACATACCGATGACAAACGGACATGACGAGGAGTATCGAAATGGTCGAGACGTAAATATCGATATATTGGAAGGCTATATTCGGACATCGGAAAGGTTCCGTGTGATTCGGGTATTTTCGGAGTACCGGAGAGTTACGGGAATTCGCCGGGAGAAGTAATGGGCCATATTGGGCTTTAGTGGAGAGAGGGGAGAAGGGCCAAGAGGTGGCGCGCGCCTCCCCCTGCCCAAACCGAATTGGACAAGGGGTGGGGGCGCGGCCCCCCTTTCCTTCTCCCTCTCCCTCTCTTTCCTTCTCTCCTACTCCGAATAGGAAAGAGAAGGGCAATCCTACTTGGACTGGGGAGTCCTAGTAGGATTCCCCACACCTGGCGTGCCCCCCTTGGGCCTGCCACCTCTTCCCTCCCCTCCTTTATATACGTTGCCAGGGGACACCCCAAAGGCACTCAAGATTTGTCTTAGCCGTGTGCGGTGCCCCCGTCCACAGTTACACACCTCGGTCATATCATCGTAGTGCTTAGGCGAAGCCCTACGCCGGTAACTTCATCTTCATCGTCGCCATGCCGTCGTGCTGACGGAACTCTCCCTCAGCCTCAACTGGATCAAGAGTACGAGGGACGTCATTGAGCTAAACGTGTGCTGAACACGGAGGTGTCGTACGTTCGGTGCTAGGATCGGTCGGATCATGAAGACGTACGACTACATCAACCGCGTTGATATAATGCTTCTGCTTTCGGTCTACGAGGGTACATGGACACACTCTCCCGCTCGTTGCTATGCATCACCTAGATAGATCTTGCATGATTGTAGGAAATTTTTGAAATTACTGCATTCCCCAATACTTAATACACTAGATGCATGCTGGATAGCAGTCGATGTGTGGAGTAATAGTAGTAGATGTAGGCAGGAGTCGGTCACTAATCTTGGACGTGATGCCTATATATTGATCATTGCCTTGGATATCGTCATAATTATTCAACTTCTATCAATTGCCCAACAGTAATTTGTTTACCCACCGTGTGCTATTTTCTCGAGAGAAGCCACTAGTGAAATCTACGGCCCCCGGGTCTATTCTTTATCATATTTGCTTTGAGATATATTTTTATTTGCTTTTATTTTCAGATCTATTATTCCAAAAACCCAAAAATACCTTGCTGCACTTTTTTATTACAATTTTTATTTCGCGTTTTATCGAGAGCTATTTATCCAATCCATGAAGGAAATATGCCCTAGAGGCAATAATAAAGTTGTTACTTTATATTTCCTTATAAGGTTTATTATTCATGCTAGAATTGTATTGATTGGAAACTTAAGTGCACGTGTGAATACATAAACAAATACCGTGTCCCTAGTAAGCCGCTACTAGACTAGCTCGTTGATCAAAGATGGTTAAGATTTCTTAACCATAGACATGTGTGGTCATTTGATAACAGGATCACATCATTAGGAGAATGATGTGATGGACAAGACCCATCCGTTAGCTTAGCATATTGATCGTTCAGTTTATTGTTATTGCTTTCTTCATGTCAAATACATATTCCTCCGACTATGAGATTATGCAACTCCCGGATAACGGAGGAATACTTTGTGTGCTATCAAACGTCACAACGTAACTGGGTGATCATAAAGATGCTCTATAGGTATCTCTGAAGGTGTTTGTTGAGTTGGCATATATTGCCGTCTGTCACTACAGGAATCAGCTATTTTGCCGTCTGCCACGGCGGACGGCAAAGACATGAACGGCGGACGGCAAAAGGCTCCGGCAAAGTAGGCTACGGTAAACAGCTACTTTGCCGTCTGCTTCCTGGCGGCTGACGACAAAGGCCCTGTGCCGTCTGCCGCGGACGGCAAAGAGAGCGGACGGCAAAAATTGCGCTGTTAGTCCGTTAAGTGGCTAACGGCAGGCCTTTGCCGTCCGCCGCTAACGGCAAACTTTCTAGTGCCTTTGCCGTCCGCCGCTGACGGCAATAACAGTTTGTTTTTTTTCAAGACAAATTACCTAAACAACATAAAAAAAACTACTCGGCATCGCTATCGAGGTCAATCACGGCCGGGCCGTTGCCGCCGTCATCGTCGCTGCTGGACCGGTTCGCGACGTCGTCCCAGTCCACCGGGACGTTGTCCGAATCCTCTTCCTCCTCCGCCATCTCCGCCTGCGGCGCCGCCATCGCCTCGGCCGCTTGGATTGCGGCCGCAATCTCGGAGGCTTCCTCGGCCTCCCGCGCCGCCGCCGCGGCGGCTTCTTCCGCTAACCGCGCTAGGGCCGCGAGCAGTCCGGGCGTGTCCTCCGGGTCGCCGTCCTGTCGGAGCGCCGCCACCTCCGGTGGGATCACGGCCTCGGCCGGGGCTGGTGGGGCGGGGCCAGGAGGCGGGGCGCGCCCACGCCCGCGCAGGCCGGAGGGCCCGGCTTCGCCTGCGATGTCACCGACGGGGAGCCCACGGGCGGCGCGCTTGAAGGCGCCGATAACGTCGTTGAACCGCTTGCCCTTCCAAAATCGGCGGCGGTTCTTACGGTTGAACCGCCCACCGGGGTGCGCGCTCAGCTCGGCGTTCGTCGCCGGCGGGCCTTGCGTGGGGTAGCCGTCGGCGGAGATCCTCCACGGCCGCGGCACCTTCGCCGCCGGTGGCACGAACAGCCCGAACCGAAAGAGATCTTCCGTCTGCCCTTGTGTGAGGCTCGAAGGCCAGACGCCGCCCGGTGCCGCGCCGTCGGAGTCCGAGTCGCTGGACGCCATCCCGTGCAGATCGGTGAAGAAACGCGTGTGTGAAGAGGGAGAGGAGGGATGGACGGGCGGTGTGACCAAACGCGCCGCGCAGGGCGGGTTTTATAGCGCCGGGCCGGAGCTGGGCATTAAACTGCGGCAGGTGAGGCGACGGGGCGGGGCGGAGCGGGGCATTAAACTGCGGCAGGGAGGCGACGGGCCGCGGCAGCGGTGGCGTGCGGCAGGCGCGGTCTCCGACGGCGCCGTGGCGGGGCGGAGCGGGGCATTAAACTGCGGCAGGGAGGCGACGGGCCGCGGCAGTGCTGCCGTGCGGCAGCGGCGCGGTCTCCGACGGTGGCAGCGGCGCAAGATGGGACGAGGCGGCACGCGGAAGACGAGATCCCATGCAGCCGCGTTGACTGCGAGCTGCCGCGTTGATCGCGGGCGAGTGGATAGACCGTGTGCGCAGTGGCCGGCCGGGTCGGTTGGACTACTAAATATCTACGCGTGGGCAGGCGG
>NC_057796.1:72189275-72201692 GCF_018294505.1 Triticum aestivum
CGTTAGTTACTCTTCTCTTTGCCGTCCGCCAGTCTTTGCCGTCCGCCTTTTTGCCTCTTTGCCGTCTGCTAGCGGACGGCAAAGAGGTGGGGCGTTAAGTTTTTTCCAAACGGGCGGGGGGTGGGGGCCACCTCTCTCTTTGCCGTCTGCCAGCGGACGGCAAAGAGCTCGCGGATGGCAAAGAGCTTCTTTGTCGTCCGCCATTTCTTTGCCGTCTGCTTTTAGGCAGCTGATGGCAAAGAGCTTCTTTGCCGTCAGCTAGCAGACGGCAAAGAGCTGGCAGATGGCAAATTAGCTGATTCCAGTAGTATATAGATTGAGATTAGGATTTGTCGCTCCGAGTATCGGAGAGGTATCTCTGGGCCCTCTCGGTAATACACATCATAAAAAACCTTGCAAGAAAAGTGACTAATGAGTTAGTTACAGGATGATGTATTACGGAACGAGTAAAGAGACTTGACAGTAATGAGATTAAACCAGGTATGAACATACCGACGATCGAATCTCGGGCAAGTAACATACCAATGGACAAAGGGAATTACGTATGTTGACATAACGGTTCGACCGATAAGATCTTTGTAGAATATGTAGGAGCCAATATGGGCATCCAGGTTCCGCTATTGGTTATTGCCGAAGAAGTGTCTCGGTCATGTCTACATAGTTCTCGAACCTGTATGGTCTGCACGCTTAACGTTCATTGACGATATAGTGTTATATGAGCTATATGATTTGGTGACCGAATGTTGTTCGGAGTCCCAGATGAGATCACGGACATGATGAGGAGTCTCTAAATGTTCGAGAGGTAAAGATTGATATATAGGACGATGATATTCGGACACGGAAGTGTTTTGAAGTGTATCGGGTGATTATCAGAGTATCGGAGGGGGTACCGGGCACTCCCGGTTGGGTATTGGGCCTATTGGGCCATAAGAGGGGAGCACACCAGCCCACAAGGGGCTGGCGCCCCCCCCCCCCCATGGAAGACTCCCAAGTGGGGAAAGGAAAGGGGGAGGATTTGGCCTCCCCTTCCTTCTCTCTTCCCCTTTCCTTTCCTCTCCGGCAAATAAGGAAAGGGGGCGCCACTTGGGGAGGACCCCAAGTAGGATTCGGCCTACTTGGGGCGCCATCTTGGCTGCTCCCTCTCCCCCCACTTGTATATATGTGGGAGGGGGCGCCTAGCACACCAGAACATTATCTTAGCCGTGTGCGGCGCCCCTGTCCACCGTTTACTCCCTTGATCATATTTTCGTAGTGCTTAGGCGAAGCCCTGCGGAGATCACATCACCATCACCGTCACCACACCGTCGTGCTGCCGGAACTCATCCACTACCTCGCTGTCTTGCTGGATCAAGAAGGAGGCGGACATCATCGAGCTGAACATGTGCTGAACGCGGAGGTGCCGTACATTCGGTGCTTGATCGGTTTGAATGCGAAGAAGTTCGACTACATCAATCGCGCTGTCAAACGCTTCCGCTTACGGTCTACGAGGGTATGTAGACACACTCTCCCCTCACGTTGCTACGCATCTCCATGGATAGATCTTGCGTGTGCGTAGAATTTTTTTGTTTTCCATGCAACGTTTCCCAATAGTGGCATCCAAGCCAGGTCTATCCATAGATGATATGCACGAGTAGAACACAAAGAGTTGTGGGCGGCGATAGTCATACTGCTTACCACCAACGTCTTATTTTGATTCGGAGGTATTGTGGGATGAAGCGGCCCGGACCAACCTTACATGTCCACGCACATGAGACCGGTTCCACCGACAGACATGCAACTAGTTTTGCATGAAGGTGGCTGTGAAGGAAATGTGCCCTAGAGGCAATAATAAAGTTGTTATTTACATTTCCTTATATCATGACAAATGTTTATTATTCATGCTAGAATTGTATTAACCGGAAACTTAGTACATGTGTGAATACATAGACAAACAGAGTGTCCCTAGTATGCCTCTACTTGACTAGCTTGTTTATCAAAGATGGTTATGTTTCCTAGCCATAGACATGTGTTGTCATTTGATGATCGGGATCACATCATTAGAGAATGATGTGATGGACAAGACCCATCCGTTAGCTTAGCACTATGATCGTTTAGTTTGTTGCTATTGCTTTCATCATGACTTATACATGTTCCTCTGACTATGAGATTATGCAACTCCCGAATACCAGAGGAACACTTAGTGTGCTATCAAACATCACAACGTAATTGGGTGATTATAAAGATGCTCTACAGGTGTCTTCGATGGTGTTTGTTGAGTTGGCATATATCGAGATTAGGATTTGTCACTCCGATTGTCGGAGAGGTATCTCTGGGCCCTCTCGGTAATGCACATCACTATAAGCCTTGCAAGCAATGTAACTAATGAGTTAGTTACGGGATTATGCATTACGGAACGAGTAAAGAGACTTGCCGGTAACGAGATTGAACTAGGTATAGTGATACAGACGGTCGAATGTCGGGAAAGTAACATACCGATGACAAAGGGAACAATGTATGTTGTTATGCAGTTTGACCGATAAAGATCTTCGTACAATATGTGGGAGCCAATATGAGCATCCAGGTTCCGCTATTGGTTATTGACCGGAGATGAGTCTCGGTCATGTCTACATAGTTCTCGAACCCGTAGGGTCCTCATGCTTAACGTTCGATGACGATCGGTATTATGAGTTTATGTGTTTTGATGAACCGAAGGTAGTTTGGAGTCCCGGATGAGATCACGTACATGATGAGGAGTCTCGAAATGGTCGAGACATAAAGATTGATATATGGGAAGACTATATTCGGACACCGGAATAGTTCCGAGGTGTATCGGGTATTTTCCGGAGTACCGGGGGGTTACCGGAACACCCGGGGGGTTATTGGGCCTCATGGGCCTATTGGTGGAAGAGAGGAGGCAGGTGATACGTCTCCAACGTATCTATAATTTTTTATTGTTCCATGCTATTATATTATCCATCTTGGATGTTTATATGCATTTATATGCTGTTTTATATGATTTTTGGGACTAACCTATTAACCTAGAGCCCAGTGCCAGTTTCTGTTTTTTCCTTGTTTTTGAGTTTTACAGAAAAGGAATACCAAACGGAGTCCAATTGACATGCCAATTTTTGATGATTTTTTGTGGACCAAAAGAAGCCCCCGTAGTAAAAGAGTTGGGCCACAAGAGTCACAAGCCATCCACAAGGGTGGAGGGCGCGCCCTACCCCCCTGGGCGCGCCCCCCTATCTCGTGGATGACTCGGAGACCCCCCCTGACGTGGGACCGACGCCAAAAATTCCTATAAATATAGAAACCCCCGAAAAGAAACCTAGATCGGGAGTTCCGCCGCCGCAAGCCTCTATAGCCACCAAAAACCAATCGAGATCCTGTTCCGACACCCTGCCGGACGGGGGAATCATCACCGGTGGCCATCTTCATCATCCCGGCGCTCTCCATGACGAGAAGGGAGTAGTTCACCCTCGGGGCTGAGGGTATGTACCAGTAGCTATGTGTTTGATCTCTCTCTCTCTCGTGTTCTTGATTCGGCACAATCTTGATGTATCGCGAGCTTTGCTATTATAGTTGGATCATATGATGTTTCTCCCCCTCTACTCTCTTGTAATGGATTGAGTTTTCCCTTTGAAGTTATCTTATCTGATTGAATCTTTAAGGATTTGAGAACACTTGATCTATGTCTTGCATGTGCTTATCTGTGGTGACAATGGGATATTCACGTGATCTACTTGATGTATGTTTTGTTGATCAACTTGCGGGTTCGGTGACCTTGTGAACTTATGCATAGGGGTTGGCACTTTCATCTTGACTCTCTGGTAGAAACTTTGGGGCACTCTTTGAAGTTCTTTGTGTTGGTTTGAATACATGAATCTGAGATTGTGTGATGCATATCGTATAATCATACCCACAGATACTTGAGGTGGCATTGGAGTATCTAGGTGACATTAGGGTTTTGGTTGATTTGTGTCTTAAGGTGTTATTTTACTACGAACTCTAGGGCTGTTTGTGACACTTATAGGAATAGCCCAATGGATTGATCGGAAAGAATAACTTTGAGGTGGTTTCATACCCTATAATAATCTCTTCATTTGTTCTTCGCTATTAGTGACGAGTGACTCTTTGTTGCATGTTGAGGGATTGTTATATGATCTAATTATGTTATTATTGTTGAGAGAACTTGCACTAGTGAAAGTATGGACCCTAGGCCTTGTTTCCTAGCATTGCAATACCGTGTACGCTCACTTTTACCACTTGCTACCTTGCTGTTTTTATATTTTCAGATTAAAAAAACCTATATCTACCATCCATGTTGCACTTGTATCACCATCTCTTCGTCGAACTAGTGCACCTATACAATTTACCATTGTATTGGGTGTGTTGGGGACACAAGAGACTCTTTGTTATTTGGTTGCAGGGTTGTTTGAGAGAGACCATCTTCATCCTACGCCTCCCACGGATTGATAAACCTTAGGTCATCCACTTGAGGGAAATTCGCTACTGTCCTACAAACCTCTGCACTTCGAGGCCCAACAACGTCTACAAGAAGAAGGTTGCGTAGTAGACATCAGCAGGCCAAGGTGTGGCGCCCCCCCTAGCCCAAACCAAATTGGACTAGGGGGGTCGGGCCCCCTTTCCTTCTCTCCTCCCTCTCCTTCCCCCTTCTCCTTGTTGGAATAGGAAAGGGGGGCCGAATCCTACTTGGAGTAGGATTGCCCCCCATGGCGCGCCTCCTCCCCTTAGCCGGCCTCCTCCTCCCTCCCCCCTTTATATACGTGGGAGGGGGCACCCCAAAGGCACACAAAAGTTTCTCTTAGCCGTGTGCGGTGCCCCCCTCCACAGAAACACACCTCGGTCATATCGTTGCAGTGCTTAGGCGAAGCCCTGCGCCGGTAACTTCATCATCACCGTCACCACGCCGTCATGCTGATGGAACTCTCCCTCGGCCTCAGCTGGATCTAGAGTTCGAGGGATGTCACCGAGCTGTACGTGTGCACATCAGGGAGGTGCCGTGCGTTCGGTACTTGATTGGTTGGATCACGAAGACGTTCGACTACATCAACCGCGTTACTTAACGCTTCCGCTTTCGGTCTACGAGGTACGTGGACACACTCTCCCCGCTCGTTGCTATAATTCTCCTAGATAGATCTTGCGTGATCGTAGGAATTTTTTTGAAATACTACATTCCCCAATAGGCTGGCAGGTATCTGTTTTTCCTACTTTAGTTGAATCGAGTTTGACTACGGTTGGTCCTTGAAGAAGGTTAAGACAACAAACTTGATAAATCACCATTGTGGTTTTTGCGTAGTTGAGAACGATTCTTGCTAGAAGCCCGTAGCAGCCACGTAGAACTCGCAACAAACAAGTAGAGGACGTCTAACTTGTTTCTGGAGGGCATGTTGTGATGTGATATGGTCAAGATATGATGCAATATATGTTGATGTATGAGATGATCATGTTTTGTAATATCCACAACCGGCAGGAGCCTTAGGGTTGTCTCTTTATTGTATGAAGTGCAAGCACCATGTAATTGCTTTACTTTATCACTATGCGTTAGCTGGTGTGACGACCTCGACGCAACAAAGCTATGATAGAGATCAAGGTGTCAAGCCGGTGATGATGGAGATCATGACGATGCTTTGGCGATGGAGATCAAAAGCACAAGATGATGGCAATATCATGTCACATATTTTGATAGCATGCATCTTATTTTGCTTAGAATGGCGGTAGCATTATAAGATGACCCCTTCACTAAATTTCAATATAAAAGTGTTCTCCTTGAGTATGCACCGTTCCCAAAGTTCGTCATTCCGAAGCACCACGTGATGATTGGGTGTGATAGACTCTACGTTCACATACAACGGGTGTAAGACAGTTTTGCACATGCAGAATACTTGGGTTAAACTTGACGAGCCTGGCATGTACAGACATGGTCTCGGAACACTGGAGACCGAAAGCTCGAACGTGAGTCATATAGTAGATATGATCAACATAGAGATATTCACCATTGATGACTACCCCTTCTCACGTGATGATCGGACATGGGTTAGTTTATTTAGATCACGTATCACTTAGATAAATTGAGGGATGTTTATTTAAGTGAGAGTTCATTAGTAATTTGATTAATTGAACTTAATTTATCATGAACTTAGTCTTATAGTTTTGCATATCTATGTTGTAGATCAATGGCCCGAGCTACCGTTCCCCTGAATTTTAATGCATTCCTAGAGAAAGCTAAGTTGAAAGATGATTAGAAACTACACGGGTTGGGTCCGTAACTTGAGGATTATCCTCATTGCTGCACAGAAGAATTATGTCCTTGATGCACCGCTAGGTGAAAGGTGTTGGGGAATGCAGTAATTTCAAAAAAATTCCTACGCACACGCAAGATCTATCATGGTGATGCATAGCAACGAGAGGGGAGAGTGTAGTCCACGTACCCTCGTAGACCATAAGCGGAAGCGTTATGACAACGCGGTTGATGTAGTCGTACGTCTTCACGATCGACCGATCCAAGTACCGAACATACGGCACCTCCGCGATCTGCACACGTTCAGCTTGGTGACGTCCCACGAACTCACAATCCAGTATAGCTTCGAGGGAGAGCTTCGTCAGCACGACGGCGTGATGACGATGATGATGAAGCTACCGGTGCAGGGCTTCGCCTAAGCACTATGACGATATGACCGAGGTGGATTATGGTGGAGGGGGGCACCGCACATGGCTAAGAGATCAATGATCAACTTGTGTGTCTATGGGGTGCCCCCCTCCCCCGTATATAAAGGAGTGGAGGAGGGGGAGGGCCGGCCCTCTCTATGGCGCGCCCTAGGGGAGTCCTCCTCCCATCGGGAGTAGGATTCCCCCCCCTCCCTTGTTGGATTAGGAGAGAAGGAAGGGGAAGGAAGGAGGAAGGAAAGGGGCCGGCCCCCTTCCCAATTCGTATTGGGCTCGGGGGGGCGCCCCCTCCTTTGCTCCCTTCTCCTCTCTCCCACTAGGTCCCAATAAGGCCCATATACCTCCCGGGGGGTTCCGGTAACCTCCCGGTACTCCGGTATATTCCCGATCTCACCCGGAACCATTCCGATGTCCAAATATAGTCGTCCAATATATCGATCTTTATGTCTCGACCATTTCGAGACTCCACATCATGTCCATGATCATATCCGGGACTCCGAATTACCTTCGGTACATCAAAACACATAAACTCATAATACCGATCGTCACCGAACGTTAAGCGTGCGGACCCTACGGGTTCGAGAACTATGTAGACATGACCGAGACTCATCTCCGGTCAATAACCAATAGCGGAACCTGGATGCTTATATTGGTTCCTACATATTCTACGAAGATCTTTATCGGTCAAACCGCATAACAACATACGTTGTTCCCTTTGTCATCGGTGTGTTACTTGCCCGATATTCGATCGTCGGTATCTCAATACCTAGTTCAATCTCGTTACCGGCAAGTCTCTTTACTTGTTCCGTAGTGCATCATCCCGCAACTAACTCATTAGTTACATTGCTTGCAAGGCTTATAGTGATGTGCATTACCGAGAGGGCCCAGAGATACCTCTCCGACAATCGGAGTGACAAATCCTAATCTTGATCTATGCCAACTCAACAAGTACCATCGGGGACACTTGTAGAGCACCTTTATAATCACCCAGTTACGTTGTGATGTTTGGTAGCACACAAAGTGTTCCTCCGGTATTTGGGAGTTGCATAATCTCATAGTCATAGGAACATGTATAAGTCATGAAGAAAGCAATAGCAATATACCAAAAGATCAAGTGCTAAGCTAACGGAGTGGGTCAAGTCAATCACATCATTCTCTAATGATGTGATCCCGTTAATCAAATGACAACCCATGTCTATGGTTAGGAAACATAACCATCTTTGATTCAACGAGCTAGTCAAGTAGAGGCATACTAGTGACACTCTACTTGTCTATGTATTCACACATGTACTAAGTTTCCGGTTAATACAATTCTAGGATGAATAATAAACATTTATCATGATATAAGGAAATATAAATAACAACTTTATTATTGCCTCTAGGGCATATTTCCTTCAGATATGACCGAGGTGGATTATGGTGGAGGGGGGCACCGCACACGGCTAAGACAATGATCAACTTGTGTGTCTATGGGGTGCCCCCCTCCCCCGTATATAAAGGAGTGGAGGAGGGGGAGGGTCGGCCCTCTCTATGGCGCGCCCTAGGGGAGTCCTACTCCAGTCCTACTCCCACCGGGAGTAGGATTCCCCCCCCCCTTCCAAGTATGAGTAGGAGAGGAAGGAAGGAGGAGAGAGGGAGGAAGGAATGGGGGGACGGCCCCCCTCCCAATTCGGATTGGGCTTGGGGGGCGCGCCCACTCCTAGGCCGCCTCCTCCTCTCTCCCACTAAGGCCTAATAAGGCCCATATACTCCCCGGGGGGGTTTCGGTAACCTCCCGGTACTCCGCTAAATGCCCGCACTCACCCGGAACCATTCCGATGTCCAAACATAACCATCCAATATATCGATCTTTATGTCTCGAACATTTTGAGACTCCTCGTCATGTCCGTGATCACATCCGGGACTCCAAACAACCTTTGGTAAATCAAAACACATAAACTCATAATACCGATCGTCACAGAACGTTAAGCGTGCAGACCCTACGGGTTCGAGAACTATGTAGACATGACCGAGACTCGTCTGCGGTCAATAACCAATAGCGGAACCTGGATGCTCATATTGGTTCCTACATATTCTACGAAGATTGTCGGGGGAAACGACACCTATGGAATCACTGGGATCCCTTCTACGGTTGGCGGGTGGGGGTTGTGCAAAGAGCGGGTCTGGTAGTCAGCACAAAGATCGTTTACCCAGGTTCGAGCCGCAAGGATGCGTAATACCCTAGTCCTGCTTTGGTGTATATTTAAGTGATCTTGAGACCTTGAACTAGCTGTGGTGCGTGTGTAGTCCAAAAGATCTGAATCCTCCTCCAGTACGCCTCGGGCCTCCTTTTATAGACGAAAGGGGTCGCCACAGTGGCACACAGGAGGTGGAAAGGTATATAGTGTACAAGCTTATCGCCTGTCATTACGGGACAAGGCACATTAAATGCGCCCCTTAGGTGTCCCGTTGCTTTATTGGGGATGGATCGAGGCCTGTCCCGTCCGTTGCCGCTCCGCCTTGCTCCGACACGCGTCCAGGCCATCGAGGCATGCAGCGCCACGTAGGCTGGCAGGCTGCTGAGATGGCGTGGTGGTAGGGTCTTCACGAAGATCTGCATGCCACCACGCGGGTGCTTGCTGAGTTAGCCTGGAGGCCGCACGTCGCCACGCAGGTGCCTGCCCAGCTGGTTGGGTTGGTCGCTGTATGGGAACGGCGGTGGGGTCTTGGCAGACGTGGGCCTGGCTGTGGCCCTGCAAGTGTCCTCGGCAAGGGTCTTGCCTGGGCCCCGGCAAGGGTCTTGCCGTGGCATCGCGGTCGCCCCGGCAAGGATCTTGCAGGGGGTCTCGTGGATTTCCTCGGCAAGGATCTTGTCGAGGATCGTCGTCTTTTGGTCCTCATCTGATCTTGTGTGCTTATGATCTTCACAAAGATCTGCATGCCACCATGGAGGTGCCTCCCGAGCCTTGGTTCCAATGTGGTTGATGGTGTTGGAACCCTTGGGCTCAAGGGTGGCGCGCTCTGCTGGCGTTTGGGCGAGTTGCGCCGGCAAGGCTCTTGTCGGGGCTGCGGAGGCCGCCCCAGCAAGGGTTTTGCCGGGGGAGTCCACCTCGCCCTCTTGCTCTGTGTGTCTCTAGTCTTGGCGTTGTTTTTCCTGTCTTGTGCCTTCGGCTTCCCTCCTCTGCCCTGCTAAGTGTGGCCGAAGGTGCGGCTCTGACTGCCCGTGCACAAGTAGAGGGGTACAAAAGGGGAGCCCCTACTTTTGTACACCGACAGGAGCCCCCGGGCATGGGCCACACACAAGCGCAACGCGTTGTTGGGCCGAGCCCAGAACGGTGCGCGGGCACGCGGTGCAGAGTTTTACTGCGGTAATTCCCTCGACCGTCGTGCTTCCCCATGACTCGTGTTGAATGCGTGACGTGGGGATCATGCGCGGAATGACCGCAGCATGCTTGCGTCATCCATGGTGAACAGTAAAGAGGCGGCTTATGCGTTCCCTCAAAATGGCAGAGCCGCCGCTTATTTACTCTCTCTGCCTTGGAACCGTTGCTCCACGTTTCCCACTACGCCTGCTCCTTACGCCACGTACGCCTCATGCACGGCGCGGGGTAGGTGACAGACGCATGGAATATGGGAAGGCGCGCGGGGGCCGATACTCACGTGCCTTCGATTGGGCGGGGAGGGCGGTCGATGGCCTCGCCTGCTGCAACTTTAATGAGCCGGATTCGAGCGGGCTCTTCAGGGGCGTAGAGCTAGTCTTTCAATCTCCCCTTCCCAACTATAAAAAGGGAACTCTGGGGTAGGGGGAAGAGCATCTCCCCGCGTCTCCCCTTTGTCTCCATCCCCACCCACGGTCATGGCAAGAGAGCGCGGCCGCGGCCGTTCTTCTGCGGAGGCGACCAGGTCCGCCTCCCGCCAGAGAGCTGCGGCGGTCAAGGAAGAACTGGATGCCTAGGGTGAAGGCCATGCTTGAGGCGGGGACACGGTCGGCGAGGCGGTCGAGGCAGAGGCGGCCGAGGCAGAGGTGGGCGTGGAAGGGGGATGCTTGTGTTGTCTCCGTACCCGTCGCCGTCTCCCCCGCCAACTCCCCCAGCTTCGCCGAGTGGTCATGTCGGGGACTCGGCGGTCGAGTTTATCCTACAGCTGCATGGGTCGTTGCGTCGCCGCCTTTGTCTTCCCCGGGCATTCGCGAGGGTGCTGGAGATCGATCAGCCACCATGGCTGAGGCTTCACATGAAGGGGTGTTGTCATGGCGACATGTGGTGAACACAGGGTTCCCTGCCCCTCAAATGATGCTCCTTTGCAGGGGCTGGAAAACCTTTGCACGCGCCCATTGCTTGATGGATGGGCACATCCTCTGCTTCAAGCTAGCGGAGAGTGATTTTCTCTCCATCAAGGTCTTCAGGCGCTCGGGGGCACAGGCTAGGGTGCTGTGCAGAGAGCTCGACCGATGGCGAAAGCTCCTCTTCAGGCGAGAGCGACGAGGAGGACAGCGACAGCGACGACGAGGGTAGCGGGCGAGAGGATGACGGGTCCGACTAGGTGTTGGACACGCCGTCCCTGGGCGACGCCGGCAGCACCATCATCTGCATCTCCAGCTCCTTGAACTTCTCGGGGTCGCCTCCTTGGGCGGTTGGCGTGGGAAGGCCGGGGAAGGCGAAGAAGGCGGGTGACGGGCCATCAAGTCGGGTTACGTGGGCACTGACACCTTCATCGCGTATTGCCTGCCCGCTGCCTCATCTTTCGGCTCTCCTCTCGGCACCATCATCACCATCCCTCTTCTGGACGGCCGCCGGGATGTTCTTTTGGCGCTTTCTGCTTCTCGTACCTCGCCTAGGCACTCTTTTTGCCCTCCTGCCTTCTTGTTCTATTACCTGAGGAGAGGGACAAGAAAGGGATTATGGGCATCTAATCACTACAAAAAAGAGATTATGGGCATCTAATCACTACAAAAAAGACACATCCGTGACATTTTGGGCCGAACGAAAATCTTTTCTGTCATACTTATGACACTTCTATGACGATAATTGTGACAAAACACGGTATCATCACACATGTGGTGGGGTCCTATGTAACACCCCGCATGTAACTTGCCATATTTGTAACTCCGACTCTTGCCATTTCTGGCTATGTGATATGTTTTTCCCTCCATTGTCGGGTTTTGTCTTTCGTTTTGTATTTTGTCATGTCATGCATTTTCATATCATGTCATCATGTGCATTGCATTCGCATACGTGTTCGTCTCATGCATCCGAGCATTTTCCCTGTTGTCCGTTTTCCAATCCGGTGCTCCTATCTCCTCCGGTGCACCCCTCTTGTTTTCTTTCGTGTGCGTGTGTCAAACTTTCTCGGAATGGACCGAGGCTTGTCAAGTGGCCTTAATATACCACCCGGAGACTACCGGTCAAGTTTCGTTCCATTCGGAGGTCGTTTGGTACTCCAACGGTTAACCGGGCACCCGCAAAGTCCATTTGAGTATCCAGCAAAAACCCCCTCTAAAACCAGCCCAAAACCCACCAAACTCTCTTCCATGCTCTAGGTCATTCGATCATGATCGTGTGGGCGAAAACCGCACCTCATTTGGAGCCTCCTAGCTCCCTCTACCTATAAATAAGTGGGCATCCCGAAAAACGAAACTGCAGACGAACCCTAACCCTCTCCCTCCGCGCCGCGCCGGACGCGTCCGCTCCGGCCGGACAACGTCCGCCGCGCCGCCCGGCCAATCGTAGGCCGCCACGTCGTTCCACCGCCGCCCGGACCGCGCCGGCCCCC
>NC_057796.1:72202280-72215221 GCF_018294505.1 Triticum aestivum
TCCATCGCCGGCGGCAGCCCGAGCCGGCGAGCTCCTGTGGCCGACGAGGCCCGATCCGATCTGGATCTCTCCCTCTGTACGTTGACTTTTTCCCCCGAGCCCCTCTTTTCCTTCCAAGTCATGAAACTTTTTCAGCATGTGCCTAAGTTCCCGATGCGATAACTTCTTGCATGTAGCTTCGATTCGCGCGTGTAATATGTCAATATGTTCGTCTCGTGATGCTCTTCATTTTGTTCAATTGCACCATGTTCATTAGAGGTCATCTTGATGCCCAAATCTCTGTTGGAAGAAGGCTAGTTGCTGTTATTCTCTGGTTCTTGACAGAACTTGGAGATTTGTCATTTTTGTATCATTTAATTTGTGCATCTTTTGAGCATGAGCTCTACATGTGTTTTGAAGTATGCCATGCCATCTTTCCAGTGGTATAGTCCATGTATTTTTGTAATCTCTGTGGTGACTAGCACAAGCATGCAAAGTAGGTCCCGTAATATTTCTGATTTCAGGGACTTGGTGATTTCTACAAGTCTTTGTCTGCTGTAATTTTGTTGCCATGTAAACTTGATGCTACAGAGAGATACATGCATATTTTGGAGATGTTCAGTACGGATGTTTTGTAGCTATTGTTGTAATTGATCCATTCCTGCAATTGTTTGCAATTATGGAGTGCCATAACATGACACAATCTTGCTCTCTACTTTTGCTATAAAATATTTCTGGCAGATTCTTAACATGATATGCAATTTTGCCAAGCTTATTGTAGTTGATCCATACATGCTATGCAATTGTTCTTGCCATGGATAGCTTCATAAACATGCCATCTTGCTGTAGGTATGCTTGGTTTGTCATTCATTGCTCTATAGTGAGTGCATCAAGTACACAAAGAGGCCTACATATTATTATTTCTGCCATGCTCTGTTTTCTGCTAAGTCTGAAACCTGATAACGAAACTTGCTATGTTTACATGCTTGCCATCATATCTTCTGGTCCTTTTTGGCTTATGGTCAGTAAGAGACTTTTGTCATGTGCATTTAGTAGAACACTAACATGCCTTGTTTTGCTATGATAAGTTCCTGTAGCATGTTTATTTTGTGCTCTGAACATTGCTACCTGATGCTGTTTACTGCCATGTCCAGTTTTTCACCAAGTCTGTGAACCTGTAATCTTTTGCACTTTTGCCATGCTTTTTTGAGCTTGATATGTTGTGAACTAGCCGTAGCTCAGTGTTCATCTTTTGTCAAGAATCTCCTGTAGATTACTGCCATATGCTTTGTTGCTATGTTGGGGTGCTGTAGCATTGCTGTTTGTTGCATTTTAAGTGCTATCTTGCTGTTAATCGCAGATTCGTGTCATTCTTGTTTTGCTTGCCATTTGCAAACCGTGCATCCGATTCCGGTGATCTTTATATCGATTTCGACCGAAATCATCTCACCTTTCCAGTGGCATGCTTGGTTTGCCAAGTTACTGCCATGTTCATCTCTTTCCCTCCGGAGCACGCATATGCATCGCATATCATATCTTGCATATCATACATGTTTTGCATCATGTTGCTTGTGCATTCCTCGTTGTTGATTGTGGTTCCGTTTATTTGTGTTCTTGTCTTGGGTAGAGCCGGGAGACGAGTTCGTGAACGAGGAACCTGTCGAGTACGCTTACGAGGATCAAGCTTTCGACAACTCTGAGAATCTTGCAGGCAAGATGACCACCCCTCGAAATCACTTCTATCTTTGCTATGCTAGTTGTTCGCTCTATTGCCATGCTCGCTACCTATCACTTGCTATATCATGACTCCCATTTTTCGCCATGTCAGCCTCTAACCATCCCCTCCTAGCAAACCGTTGTTTGGCTAAGTTACCGCTTTTGCTCAGCCCCTCTTATAGCGTTGCTAGTTGCAGGTGAAGTTGAAGTTGTTCCATGTCGGAACATGGATATGTTGGGATATCACAATATCTCTTATTTAATTAATGCATCTATATATATTTGGTAAAGGGTGGAAGGCTCGGCCTTATGCCTGGTGTTTTGTTCCACTCTTGCCGCCCTAGTTACTGTTATACCGGGATTATGTTCCTTGAGTTTGCGTTCCTTACACGGTCGGGTGATTATGGGACCCCCTTGACAGTTCGCCTTGAATAAAACTCTTCCAGCAAGGCCCAACTTTGGTTTTACCATTTGCCACCTAAGCCTTTTTCCCCCGTGTTTTCGCGAGCCCGAGGGTCATCTTATATTAACCCCCGGACCAGTGTTCCTTCGAATGCTGGCCCAAACTGGGCGATGTCCGGCGCCCCCTGGGCAACCAGGGTCTATGCCAACCCGACGTCTTGCCCATCCGGTGTGCCCTGAGAACGAGATATGTGCAGCTCCTATCGGGATTTGTCGTCACATTCGGACGGCTTTGCTGGTCTTGTTTTACCATTGTCGAGATGTCTTGTAAACCGGGATTCCGAGACTGATCGGGTTTTTCCGGGAGAAGGTTTATCCTTCGTTGACCGTGAGAGCTTATGATGGGCTAAGTTGGGACACCCCTGCAGGGTATTATCTTTCGAAAGCCGTGCCCGCGGTTATGAGGCAGATGGGAATTTGTTAATGTCCGGTTGTAGATAACTTGTCACTTGACCCAATTAAAATACACCAAGTGCGTGTGTAACCGTGATGGTCTCTTCTCGGCGGAGTCCGGGAAGTGAACACGGTCTGTGTTATGTATGACGTAAGTAGGTGTTCAGGATCACTTCTTGATCATTGCTAGATGACGCCCATTCCGTTGCTTCTCTTCTCGCTCTCATTTGCGCAAGTTAGCCACCATATATGCTTTTGCCGCTGCAGCTCCACCTCTTTGCACCATTCCCCCCTTTAAGCTTAAATAGTCTTGATCTCGCGGGTGTGAGATTGCTGAGTCCCCGTGACTCACAGATTCTACCAAAACAGTTGCAGGTGCCGACGATGCCAGTGCAGATGATGGCGTCGATCTCAAGTGGGAGTTCGACGAGGAACGTGGTCGTTACTATGTGTCTTTTCCTGATGATCAGTAGTGGAGCCCAGTTGGGACGATCGGGGATCTAGCATTTGGGGTTGTCTTGTTTTCATCTGGATTTTGACCGTAGTCGGTCTATATGCTTGTATTTTGGATGATGTATGATATTTATTTATGTATTGTGTGAAGTGGCGATTGTAAGCCAACTCTTTATCCCGTTCTTGTTCATTACATGGGATTGTGTGAAGATGACCCTTCTTGCGACAAAACCACTATGCGGTTATGCCTCTAAGTCGTGCCTCGACACGTGGGAGATATAGCCGCATCGTGGGCGTTACATCCTACTTCTATGACAAAAATCATGACAGAAAATGGGCTTTTCGTCCTGGGCGGGCCGGAGACGCAGCTGCATGACATTCTTTGGGCCGTCCATGACGGAAAAAACCGTGGTAGAAGCGAGGGCGAGGAAAATATCGAGGTGTTCCCGGTTACGGTGGGTGGTCGGGGCCGAGCGATGCGCGTTTCTCTCGTACACGCACGCGCGTGGGTGCGAGGCGTTGGGCTCTAACTGAACCCGAGCGAGGCATTGGGCTCTAACTGAACCAGAGCGATTGCACTGCAGGCCACGCGTTACTGAACCCGAGCGATCGATAGATGGCTGTTAACTGAACCCGATCGAGCGATTCCTTCGCTACTACTGTTAACTGAAGCCGATCGATGCTGCCTCTGGATGAACAGTGAGCGTTGCTGGGGGGTTTGGATGAACAATTCCCGGTGGGGGTGGATGAACAGGACCCCGTGGTGTTGCCTCTGGATGAACAGGACCCCGATCGATCGAGCCGGTTGGGGCTGGATGAACAGGACCCCGAGGAGGGCAGGATGAACAGTAGATGGTGGAGGGCTGGATGCACAGTAGCCCGTGGAGGGGTGGTTGAACAGGAGCCCGTCGAGAGGGCTGGTTGAACAGTAGCCGGTGGAGTAGCGCGCGGTGGAGGCTGGATGAACAGGAGCCCATGGATGAACAGTCGCAGGTGGAGGCTGGAGGAGGTCGACGGTGGATGAACAGTAGCCCATGGAGGCTGGAGGGGGTCGACGGTGGAGATGAACAGTATCCCGTGGAATCCGGTTTTGCGGTACGCCACACCCCTCCCGATGAACAGGACCCCCGTTTCGACCGTAGCGCTCCAACACAAGTCCGTTTCCTCCGTTTTGCGGTACGCCACACCCCTCCCGATCAACAGGACCCCCGTTTCGACCGTAGGAGGTCCGTTTCCTCCGTTTTGCGGTACGCCAGACCCCTCCCAATGAACAGGATCCCGTTTCGAACGTGGCCGGTCGAACATAAGGCCGTTTCCTCCGTTCTGCGGTACGCCAGGCCTCGTTTCAATCGGCTGTTCCGTCCAAGCCCTCCCGATGAACACGACGACGCATTCCGTTTCGAACCAGCCGGTTGGCTCCCCATGAACACGACGACGACACAGTTTCTCCGTTCCGACCCAGCCATGTACACGAGCCCTGGCCGTACGTATGCGCGAGTAGGCGTTCGAGACCCTACCCGTATGTACGTACGTGGCCGTATTTTCTTTCTTGCACACTGGCCGCTGTACGTACGTGTACATGCTACGTGCGCGCCTCTACTACGACACGTGCGCGCCTCTACATCAACCAGTATGTACGTACACGTTCGCGACCAGAATGACAATGCTACGTACGCTTCGGCCAGGTGGGTCCCGACTGTCAGGCACTTCCTTGCGTGCGAAGATGTAGCTGGTGGGTCCCAGCAGTCAGGGGGAAACGTTTTTTTGCAAAATACGGTGGCCCGTCCGGTGGGTCCCTACTGTCAGGTGGAGGAATGGTTATTTTGCGCGTAATAAGGAGGCACTTCCTTGTTGCGGCCGTGGACCCAGCTGTCAGCCTGTCCACGTCCGATGGAAGCCGTTCCTTGACCATGTTGACCACGCCGCGCCGAGAGCACCAGGGCGGTGGACGACGGCGAGGCCTAGGAAGGGGACGACACGGAGCCAGGGAAGACGCGGCAGTGGAAGCCCGCGCGGAGAGGAGTACGAGGGTTCACTGGTTCGGTTGCGGTGTGAGGCTGCCGTCGCCGCAGGGCCTGGTCAGCGATGGGAATAGTAGGGGGCGGTGAGGCCTCCGCGGCAGCACAGTCGGCCATGGGAGGCTGGAGCGTGCGGCACGACCGGCGCTGCTTTGGGCGGCTGGAGCAAGAAGACCAGAGGTTGAAGAAGCACTACAGCCATTGGATGGACATCGTACGGTCACTGGAGCTAGAATCGTTCATATTGACTAAGTTGACAAAGCACTCCGTCCCCGTCAACTTAGCAGGCCCAGAAGTCAGCCTCCCACCAAGGAGGGTCCCAACTAGCAGGGGGTATTCATTTTTTTGTGCGTAATAAGGAGGCACCTCCGGTGGGTCCGAGCTGACAGCGGCGGGAACGTTTTTTTCGCGAAATACGTTGGCCCGTCCAATGGGTCCCAGTAGTCAAGGAGGAAACGTTTTTTCGCCAAATACGGTGGCCCGTCCGGTGGGTCCCTGCTGTCAGGTGGAGGAATAATTATTTTCCGCGTAATAAGGAGGCACTTCCTTGCGGCTGCCGTGGACCCAGCTGTCAGCCTCTCCACGTACAGTACTCTTCCGATGGAAGTCGTTCCTTGACCACGTTGACCACGCCGCGCCGAGAGCACCAGGGCGGTGGACGACGGCGAGTCCTAGGAAGGGAACGACACGGAGGCAGGGAAGACTCGGCAGTTGTTTCCCACGCAGAGGGGAGTACGACTGTACGAGGGTTTACTGGTTCGTCTGCCGTCGCCAGAGAATAACAGCAGGTGTGGGTGAGTAGAGGGATGGCTAGGCCAGCGATGGGAGTACGGTGGGGCGGTGAGGCCTGTGCGGCAGCACAGCCGGCCGCGGGGAGGAGGGAGCAGGCAGTCCCGCCGGCACTTGTTTGAGCGGCTGGAGCAGGAAGAGCAGAGATTGAAGAAGCACGACGGTCGTTGGATGGACATCCAACAGTCACTGCTTGTGCGTCAACCTTTTTTTAGGAAAGGCTCAAATCTGTGGAAAACAGCATACAACCCATCTGCCATTATTTCTAATAATTTACAGCCCATTTGCTAATGCTTAAGGTTTTTTTTGGATCCCATATTCTTTTTGTTAGCATTACAGCCCATATTATGGCCATGGTTAAAAAATTATACGAAATTTTGCATATTTCGGTGCGGTCCGAACTGTTTTTAATCCCGAAATTTCGAGTCACATTCAAACTGATTTTAAAAATAAATGTATATCAATATAAAATCCAACAAATTGTCCATGCATAAAAATTAATGCAATTTAAAATCTCAAAATGAAAAAAATAAATTTGAAACTAATTGCCGGTTTGATGTGTTTTAAAAATGTACAGCCCATTTCTCATTACTGATAGGCCATTTTCTCGGCCAGCCGAATGAAGCTCTCCTCGTGTTGAAAGATTTGCAGCCCAACAGGCCTGACAAAGCGACTTACTTGGCAAATCACAAAAAAACTGGGCTGTGGCCGTGGACCCAGCTGCGGCCGTGGATCCAGCTGTCAGCCTCTCCACGTACAGTACTCTTCCGATAGAAGTCGGTCGTTGACCACATTGATCACGCCGCGCTGAGAGCACCAAGGCGGTGGACGACGGCGAGGCCTAGGAAGGGGACGACGCGGAGCCGAGGAAGACGCGGCAGTGGATGCCCACGCGGAGAGGAGTACGAGGGTTCACTGGTTCGGCTACGGTGTGAGGCTGTCGTCGCTGCAGAATAACAGGGGGTGTGGGTGAGTAGAGGGATGGCCTGGCGAGCGGTGGGAGTAGTAGGGGGCAGTGAGGCCTCCGCGGCATCACAGCCGGCCACGGGAGGCAGGAGCACGCGGCACGACCGGCGCTAGTTTGGGCGGCTGGAGCAAGAAGACCAGAGGTTGAAGAAGCACTACTGTCGTTGGATGAACATCGTACGGTAACTGGAGCTAGAATCGTTCATATTGACTAAGTTGACAAAGCCCTCCGTCCCCGTCAACTTGGTAGGCCCACAAGTCAGCCTCCCACGATGCTGGGTTCTAGCTGGCAGGGGGAGTATTCATTTTTTGTGCGTAATAAGGAGGCACTTCCTTGCGTGCGAAGATAGCTGGTGGGTCCGACCTGTCAGCGGGGGGCACGTTTTTTTCGCGAAATACAGAGACCCTTCCGGTGGGTCCCAGATGTCAGGTGGAGGAATCAAAGACTTGAGAAGGCGTAAAGAACAAGCTAGTGTACCAGTAAAGAGACGTTGGTGAGTTTTAGAAAAAAGAGAGACGTGCTCCTGTAGCTGGTTCGAATCCAAACCTAGACTATGACTATATATGGTGCTATGCTACTCTGCAAGTAACGAAACTGACATATCCGATGTTCGCTTCTCCTCTTCTCTACTTACTCTGCCTAGCATCAGAAGCTCTGGCCGCAGCAACCATGTCCGCTAGCTGCTCGTCCACCTGCTCTTCAGCAGGCAACAACCAAATATCCGCCAAGTCGCCACCCATACCATCTCCTGTGGGTCTCATCACACCCCCGTCGGCACGCGCACCGCAGCCGGTTGCTCATCGCAACCCGCTGCAGTTGGTGTGGTGCCACTGCTGCAAATCACGCAGAGTCATCCGTCGCGTCTCAACCACAATCCTCAACCCTGGCCGAGTCTTCTACAAATGCCCGAATCATGGGGTAATAATATGTTTAAGTGTTGTTCTGCTGCTTTCAGTTGCTGATTTTTTCTAATAGTTTGGTTGATGATCTTCCAATTTGATTCGTGCAGAAAAGGAAAGATTCGTGTGATTTGTATTTCTGGGAAGTTGCTGATGTGGGGGAGTGCAACTACGCTGATTATTTGGTTAGCCGAGGAATCCCAATACCAGCAGGTTGGGGTGTTGGACAAGTAACTGAAGGAACGGCGGAAGAGGAAGATGCAGAGCAGAAGGTTAAAGATGCAGTTCCTCTGATCATGGCCAAGCAACAGCTGCTGAACGGCCTTGACAGCAATGAGGAGATGAAAGAGCTTGTGAAGATAATGGGCAAAATCGATGTGCTCTGTAGGATGATTGTCTCTTTATTTGTAGTGTATGTAGCACTCGTGATGTATTCAGTGGCTATGACATGAGCACTTTGCTGAAACTAGTAATGAATGAAACCTGTGTAGTAGGCTGGGCGTAGTGTTGTGAACATCTAATGATTTCTATTAACGGCAATCAGGGGGTATCCCCTTTTGCTCATACATAAATAAATAGCAGAGGCCCTTTTGGTAATAAATAAATAAATTAGCAGAGGACCTGTCGGGTCAGCTTTGTTCTCATTCGAAGACGTCGAGCAAATTGCAGTCCAACAACAAACTATGTCATCAAATTCAAGTTTCACAGCCAAATATGAGTACAACTAAACAACAATGTCATCATGTTTTAGTCGTCATACAATCACCAAACACAAATCAGCATACATAACAAGTGATGTTCTCACAGGAAAATACTAAACAACATGTTCATCAGGTTTCAGTTGTCATAGCAAACACAATTTCACATAGTAGATAAAAAACGTCTTCTGACAGGCAAATACGACAAAAGCAATGTAATCATCATCCGCAGCAGCAGCGTCAACATCTTCGCCATGTGTATCAGTCTGAATCGTAATTCCCCATGGTGTCATCTTCTTCTTCGTCCTCAACGTCCTCAAACGTTGGCTTCTTCTTGATCAACTCTTGTATGTCCACAGCATGACAGGCAATCTTTTCGCCGGCGTCATTGACATGATGGTTCTCAAAGATATTAGGAACATCTGTGTTATCTTGTACAACAGGAGCAGTGTAAGCATCATCTTGTTGTGCAACTTCATTAAACGAATTCCTCTGCTCAAACCTTTGCACTACTCTCTAGTCATCGCTATGTGCAAATGTGTCTTCCAAGAAAAAGATATGTGTTGCTTGATTTGCCAAAATAAAAGGCTCGCTGGTCTGGTACGCCGCCTTGACATTGATGGATTTGAAATAATCATCAGCTCTGGGTTTTGCGATCCTGGAAAACAGGTTATACCAACGACAGCACAACAGAACCACACACCGATGATCCTCGAAACTGGAGATATACTGCAACTGAACAATGTCTGTTATGTTAGGATACATTTCAGTTGTCTCTTTGTCATACGTATCTGTGCTCATGATGGCACTGTTTTGTGTCTTCCTGCCTTCATCTCGTGTAAGGGTGTTGTAGCGCACATCTCCAACAACGCAAGATTCATAATGTCTTACCCGAGTATCAGGACCCATTGCTAGTGAGTAAAGGGCATCATCAACTACCTGCCCATCCTCCCGCATCTTCTTAACCTATGGTTAGAAAATAGACAAGCTGGTCATCTTATGTACCCAATATATTAAAAAAACTGACAGTGCAATTCAAAAGCTTACATGGCTCTTGAACCATTTCGCAAATCCTGCCATAACCAGTTTGTCAATGTTTCTTGGATTTTGCGGCAGTAACTCCTTTTTGTAGATGCTGCACAACATAGTGATCGCGTCAAACATCTAAATATATAAGAATGTGCTGCAAGTTTAGTAGATTACGATGTATAAGCTGCAGTACTTAGCACTTACTTGATATAAGGTAGTATCTCAGGACAGTTATTCAACACATACCAAACCATTTTGTCCAAATCTTTAGGTTTGTCCTCTTATCGACTCTTCCCTGTAACTCGAACAGAATAATCGAAAACATTGAGCCCGGGGTTGTCTTCATCCACGTCTTTGCTAAGCTGATCAGTTGTTTCAATGTATTTTGAGCAGAATGTCAACGCTTCTGCAGCAATGTAGGCCTCTGCAATGGAACCCTAGGGTCTAGCTCTGTTCCTAACATAGCCCTTGAAAGTGCCTAGCCGCCTTTCAATAGGGTACATCCAGCCATACTGTACTGGACCTCTAAGTAGTGCCTCATCAGGTAGATGAACAGCCAAATGCACCATCACATCAAAGAAGGCTGGAGGATATATCTTCTCAAGGTCGCATAGGATAGTTGGTATCTTGTCTCTAAGACGCTCCAAAGCATCTATCCTGATATTTCTACTGCAGAGTTCCCTGAAGAATTGTCCCAACTCTGCAACTGCTCTGTATAAGTTAGGGCGGCCCAATCCTCTAAGGATAACAGGTAAAACCCTTTGAAGTAGGACGTGGCAGTCATGAGTTTTCAACCCTTGTACCTTGTCTCCATCTGCACTGACTCTCCTTTCAGAGTTGGAAGCAAATCCATGTGGGAATCTCACACGTGACAGGACCTTGCAGAATTCTTTTCTTTTTACCTTGTCCAAGACGTACACAGCTGGTGCCATATCCCGTGGTTTACCTTCATCTTGCACCCGCAAATCCTTTCTGATACCCAGGTATGTCAAATCAATCCTAGATTTTAAGGTATCTTTCGTCTTGCCTTCAATATTAAGAAGTGTGCCGATAATGCTGTCACATATATTTTTCTCGATGTGCATCACATCAAGATTATGCCGCAGATCCAAATCTTTCCAATACTCCAAGTCCCACAAAGTGGATCTGCGGGTAAACAATAATCTCTCTTCTGCCCTGCCACGCTTCCTTTTCCCGCTACTATTATCAGGATGGTTTCCTGGTGTAATATGCCTGACCTTCTCTAATTCCACTTGCAACTCATCGGCGGTGAGCCTCTTTGGCGCATCACGGTTTTCATGCTTTGCATTGAACACATGTCTTTGGTATTTTCTAGGATGCGGCTTGTCCTTGGCAAGGAAACGGCGGTGTCCAATGTAACAGATCTTGCTAAGTATTGCGTATGACAGCGGATTCCTATCACAACGAACACATGCATTGTAACCATGTGTCGTTCGCCCTGACATAGTGCCCAAAGCCGGATAATCATGGATGCACCAAATTATAATAGCACGCAGAAAGAAAACAGCTGGTGGGCTGCTATATAGGTCTCAGTGAGAACACCCCTCCATAGCTGTTGAAGTTCCTCCACAAGAGGCTCCATGAACAAATCAAAATCCTTTCCAGGACTTTTTGGACCTGGGATGAGCAAGGCCATCATGTAGTTTGATTCTTTGGTGCAGACATTTGGAGGCATGTTGTAAGGGATAACAAGCACTGGCCACATGCTATATGTGGCGCTCTGGTGGCCAAATGGGTTAAATCCATCTGAAGCTAAGCCAAGTCTAATGTTTCTCGGGTCAGCAGCAAACGTTTCGTGCTTCTGATTGAAGCTTTTCCACTCACTACCATGTGATGGATGGCTCATTACATTCTGATCTCTGAAATCCTGGTTCCTAGAATGCCACAGTATATCCTCTCTTGTTTCAGCATCATGAAACAACCTCTGCAATCTTGGTGTAATTGGAAAATGTCTCAGAACATTATGAGGAATCCTCTTCACACCATCGCCATCTTTCCATCTTGATGATTTGCATTTCGGGCATTCACTTAAGTTGGCATAATCCTTCCGGAACAGAACACAATTATTCTTACAAACATGGATCATATCATATCCAATTCCAACTACACGAAGGAAATTCTTCATTTTACTGTAGGTGTGTGGCAGCTCAGACGCATCTGGGAAAGCTTTGCGGAAAGCAGCCAACATCGCATCGAATGATTTGTTGGTCATCCGCCCAGATGTCTTCACCTGAAGAAAGGTGACCATAGCTGAGAATACTGACAGCTTATTTCCTGGGGTGACAGACACGTTGCATTGTTCCAACATGCGGGCCCACCATTTTTCTTCTGCAGGTGAAAGTTCACGGAATGCACGAGCATTTCGTAGCATTGTTTCAATGTTGGTCAAACTCACTGGCTCCGCCACCACCTCCTCCTCCTCCTCTTCCACCTGAGCATCAGGAAGATCAAGATGGTGATCTGCTGCTTCCACGTAGTCAATAACATTGACGTTCACAGCTTCACCATGATGAACCCACCTAGTATATGTGACCGACATCCCATACAAGTGTAGATGATTTTGCACAGTTGACTGGGGTCTTGTAACTGAATTCATACAACTGCTACACGGGCAGAGCACATCTGATTTTGGACCACCGTACTCAGCTCTGATAAAGTTCATGAAGTTTTCAACCCCCTCGACATATGCAACGGAGAATCTTCGAGCAGAAGTTATCCAAGTCATGTCCATCTGTTAGACATACAAATTAGTTCTTCTACTAGATATTACAGGAAAAACATATATGCTTTTTTATGAAGTCCAGAAGAAAATACCTAGGTCGATGTCTAAAGCTATGGCAAGATATTTGGACGAGCATATCTAAGTAACGAAATATATGTAAAGCTAATTCAGCAAACAGATTTGAGTGCTAAATTATGGCAGGTTGTTTCAGCAGTCAATGAGGCCGAGCACACAGCCATCGAACTATCGAAGGCCATCGCAGCAACAAAGATCGAGTATAAAACGGTGTAGAGCTATTTCACCTAACAGATTGGCTACTAGACCATGGCAATCTATGTCACAATAAATATATGGCAGGATATTTTAGCAACTAATCGGCCTTCGCATGCCATCTCAGCTAAGCAGATTGAGTGTAGAACAGGGAAAGGAAGCTTCTTAAGCAGAGCATATTGACTGTAAACTACTTCGGCAAACAGTGAGATTAACAGCGTCTATCAGCTAACATTCAGCGCTACACCGACATGCACGAGGCCTCAGTCTAGAATGCGTGTACCGTGGGAGAAGCTGACCACTGTGCGTCTCCACACGAACGTTGCCAGCGGTGGCGGCGCTGACCACCGTGCGCCTCCACAAGAACGTCGCCAGCGGTGGCGGCGCGGCTAGAGGACGGCAGTCTACGAGAGCGTACTGTGGGAGCGAGAGGATCACCGTGCGTCCCCTCGATGAACCGCGACACTGACGTATCGGCGTGGTGGGGAGGGCGGCTTTGGCGGAGCGAATGGAGTGGAGGGGGAC